>NW_008702704.1:0-1229 GCF_000695815.1 Acanthisitta chloris
GGCCGGAGAGCAGCAGTAGCCCCGAGTCATCTTCCGGCAACAATGAGGAGAAATCCGGCAGTTCCAGTACGTATAAAGGCAGCGCCCGAGCGCTTTTAGGAAAGGCAGCTTGAAATCTAGCGCACCGCCGCTGTTAAATTTTTATATGCTGTTTTATAAGCATATAAGGTTTATGAAGGGCCTTTAGATTTCCCCCAACAAAACTTTGTTATAAAAGGCGAGATCACGTGTTTAGTGCTGAAATTGGCCGTGAAATACCCACCGGGCAATGGATGCCTAAAAATCTTTTTTCTTTATTCTTCTTTTTTTTCCCTTAATTTTAAAAATAATAATAACAAAAGAGTTCTGTGGTCAGCTCTCGAAAATATAATAACGTTGTTCAGCGCCTGTAAATTCGGCCAAAAAAAAGGAGATTCCAACTCCTTTGATATCAGTGTAATCCAGTGATTTTTATAAAAGCCATGTGTTGCACCAGAAGTCTAGTTAGGAGCTGAATTCAAAGCCTTAGCCGTTTTAACGATTGCACTAGAATAGCGTTTAACAGATAAAGTAGCCGCCTGAACTGTAGCAATATATTAAAAGAAACAAATTAACCTAAAGCTGGCCTTTTTGTCTAAAGGAAGCCATTTTACTAAGGCACTGTGGCAATTACGTGTTGCCTTCTGTCCAACAGTTTGTTACTTACAATTGTTATTCAGTCTGTCAAAGCCTGATTTTTTTATGTGGGCTTTTTAAAAGGCAAAGCTAGTATACGGCCGGGGCAAAAAATACCTCGACAATGAACTGTAGCAGAAAAGGAAGTTTTTAAAGGTATAGCAAATACGTTCAATGTAAAGAGCTTCTGAACCTTGAAACCTTTTATATTCTGCTTAATGAACTTTAAAACCGTAATGGCTAATCGAGAGGAGGATACCTCGATGCGGTGGAGAGCATGCTTGAAAATAGCCGGCTGGGGATAGGAAACTGCCTCCGCCTTGGGCTCAGGGGCTTTTCCTCTGCTGGGGGCGCAGAGTCGGGATTAGTCCAGGGAACGAGGGCGAGATCCAAGCGGGTACGGGCGCGGGGAGGGTTGGGCTCGGGGTCCCCCCGCCCGATGCAGCGCTGCCCGCTGCAGGCAGCCAGGTGATGGCTGCTCCCTGGGCAGCTCAGCGCGCGTGGTGGCGCCCGGCGGAGCAGCCTACAAAGGCTTTGCTCCAGCTCGTGAAATCCGCAGGAACCCCCCGCCACCA
>NW_008702705.1:0-1221 GCF_000695815.1 Acanthisitta chloris
AGTATGTGGGATTTATTCTGAAATTACTTGGATTTTCTTACCTTTTCTTTCAGGCTGCATGGTAATTTGGGAATAAACATTAAAAAACAGATCAACTTATGTTGTTCTTTTTGTTTATAGGACTGTACTCAGTTTGCATTCTGTTGGTACAAGAATATGGGGTTTTATCAAGGGCTCCTAAAGCTGTTAAAACTTACAGGTGAGTCTCTCAGTTACCTCTACTAAACCCAACATGTCTACAGGATTGTGTTAGATCTTATTTTCAAAATCACTTATGTTATTTAGGGGTCTAATTCAGAGTTCTGAAAGCAGCTTGGATGCTTAGCACATTAGATCTCAGTGACCTTCAAAGGGACATATAAGTATTTATGGTCAGATACTGAATGTAAGAGAAGACTAGTAGGATTCTTTTTATAATGCTTCATCACTTCAATCCCTTTGAAATCACTTTAAACATTTTTCTCCAATTTAAAAAATGGGGCATAGATTTCTAAATCATATGTGTACTTATGAAAATATTACCTGTAATTTATTTAAACCTTGTGAATACCCCAGGAAAAAGGTGTGTTGTGGATGGAGTGAGTTAGTGGAAAATGTGTTCTATGAATTTTGGGTCAAATTCTGGGGTTTTGTCACTAATGTGTCATTTTAGTCATTACTTGCTGAGCTGTATCATTAGAAATCTGAGTCACATAGGCCATGTTTAAATTATATATCAGATGACCCAAATGTTTAAGGCAAGTTAGTGTAATCCAACATCACTTTAAGCAATTTATGCCACTAAAGATCAACCCCCTCAAAGTCCTGCACGGAATTATTTCACCTTCTCAAGTATTTTCTTACATCTCATTTTAGTCAGGACCCCCTACCTTCCCATCCCTGGCTTATCTGACTGACTTGTGGTACTGATGCAATTACTGTCTCCATATACACTCTATTTCACCCAAAACACAAACATACCTGTTATACATAGTGTCTGAAAATACTGCATGAGAAAATCTCATAGAGGGAAAGAAAAAGAGTGAAATTTGCCAAAGGATGATCAAAATGTACTTGCTAGTTGCATACAGTTATGATAATACAGTATCCTGTCATATAATAAAATATCACACAATGTAATATATTTTTCTATGCTTTAGTGTCAGTTTTATTTACTGAACAATTAATACGTTTGCAAACACAATAGCTAGATTTGTCAGTTTTGCTTTTATTTTTTTTTTT
>NW_008702706.1:0-1204 GCF_000695815.1 Acanthisitta chloris
TACTGGATAGTATTAACTGCAGAGTGGAATGCACCCTTTTATTTTGATTGTCAGAAATACAGGTATCACTTTAAGAGATAAGGGGTGATTTGCTTAGTCTGGAGAAATTTTGTATTGAAATGAAACCTTTTAAGGTTAGTCTTCTTACTTTAGTATCTTCTCTTGTGCTCTAGGATGGAAGAAAGCCAGCAAACCCAGCGTTTTGGTGGGTAAATGATGAGGGAGAGGAGGTGAAGTGGAGCTTTGAAGAGCTGGGATTTCTGTCCAGGAAAGCAGCTAATGTGCTTTCTGAGGCATGTGGTTTGCAGCAAGGAGACAGAGTGATAGCAGTTCTGCCTCGTGTTCCTGAGTGGTGGCTGCTCAATGTAGGCTGTATGCGAACGGGTGAGCGACCTGACTCAAGCCTGGGATGCAAAAAGAAAAGAAATAGAAGATGCAAGTAGTATGTTAGATTACTGTACAGAAAATGTAAGCAGCAATAAGCTGCTGTGACCTGTACAATTCAGCTTTTGCCTAGAAGGAGAATTGGAAGGCCCCACACAGGAAGCAAGTGACAGACATGGTCCAGTTAAACAACACCCTCAGCTGAAGCCTGTGAAGGTTGAATGGTTATAAGCTAAGGCCAGACTTGACCAGATACATTATCAGGGTGGGCACTTTGAATGCAGTAAATTGTATGATTACACTGATTAATAATTTGGTGCAATATTATTTTGTTCTGCTGTTTGCAGTTTTGCAAATTCTTAGGAAGAATTAGACCCATTGCATTTATTAACTGCTAATCATCCGTGATGGAACAATTCAGCATCAACAGGGACATGATCAAGTAGTTTGGAGAAATGGTGAGTTTTCTCAATTGCTTCTTGATTTTTTCCCAGGTATTGTCTTTATTCCAGGAACATCTCAATTAACAGCCAAAGACATCTTATACCGACTCCAGGCTTCGAAGGCCAAATGCATCGTTACCAATGACACACTGGCACCTGCCCTGGACTCCGTCTTGCCTGAGTGCCAGTTTCTGAAAAGCAAACTAATAGTAGGCAAAGGGAGCAGGGATGGGTGGCTGAACCTGAAAGAACTCCTTGCGTGAGTATCCAGCTCTTTTACCATCATCCCTGTGAGGGGAAGGAAGCTCTATCGGTTGGATGACATGGCTGAATGTTGGGGTTAATTTCCAAAATACAAATGGGTTATATTTTTGCAT
>NW_008702707.1:0-1214 GCF_000695815.1 Acanthisitta chloris
TGATGGAAACCCTGAAAGTTACTGCTGTGCTTAGAAACAATAACTTTTGCATATGATGTTTAGGCAGACATTTTTACTATGTTCTGTTTAAGAATTATTGCATTTATATATGTTTATTACTTGGTAATAAATGAAGTATTAGTTGTATAGTAAAATGTTCGATAAAGTAAAACACATAAGATTCAACGAATTTTTTTTTGAATAGTACTGAAATTTTAACTGAAACTTGATTAAATGAAAGCAATGTGATTAGTACTTTACAGAGAAATGGAAGAAAAAAATCTCACTATAACAAAGCAGCAGCAGGGGGAGAGGAGTCTCAGATAACACTTCTCCCCCTCAAAGTGAGAATTTTTCAAGTGATAGGAAATGAATCTTTCTAAGTTGACAGTGGTGTATTGGCAGTTAGAATCCAGTGTTATGAATCACTCTTTGCCTGTAGGTGACTTTGTCTCCTGACTTCATGGGTACCTCCTTCATCCTCTGAGTTAGGGCTGTGCTAAGCTGGGTCTGCAGTGTGAGTCGGGTCCATACAGTGGTGGGATGAATGAAATGAGTCAGCCCCTGTGAGCAGCAGCCAGAGTGAGGTGCTTACACCAGTCTCTGGTGTGCAGTTGTGAAGGTTGACTCTCCTTCCAGAAACCTGATTGTACTGTCTTGTTCCTTATTGCTGTGTTAAACTAGAACACAGCACTAACCTAGAGGTACTGGAATGGAAAGTGAAAGCTCCAATCTCTGGCTAGTCTGAAAACTTTGTAAAATGCTTTTCAGTAATATGTAGTACAGTATAATTTGACAGTGATAAATACAACTTTGCGTTTCATTGTTTTTATTTAGCTTATTTGCTTGCTTTTTCTTACATAATTCAGTCTGTTCTTGTCACTATATTATGGGTTGCAAATTTATACAAGCTGTAATTAATTCTATGAATATCTGCTAGTTAAACATCTGTGGAAGTAATTTTCATTAGAATTAAAATTGGTATTGACTATAGTAATTGAAAACTACTAAGAAGTGTATTTTTAAAGTGTGCAAATAGGTTTGGGCTTCCACCAGCACTGGGACTGTTGTTAGAGTGCAGATGTAAAACAAATGACTTCCCAAAGTTAGAAAAACATGAATTAATACTGAAGGATATTTTGACTAATGACTCAAGAAATATTTCCTGACATGGTGTGGGATTTCTGTGGGTTCTGAAGAAAGAAATTTTTTTT
>NW_008702708.1:0-1206 GCF_000695815.1 Acanthisitta chloris
GAGGGGCTTTCCTCTCCTCTTTGTAGAAATAAAGAGCTGAAATCCCATTTCGCCCTCCTGCTCAGGACTGCCTGCCTGTACCTGCTCCTCCTGCCTCTGCTGGTCTGTTGTGTGTGTTTGGAATGAAAGATTTTCCCTGCAAGCCACCCTGAACCTCTTCCCTGGCCTGTCAGACTTTTATCAGCACAGGTTTCTCAGTGGGCCACAGTGATTTACTGTCCAAGTAGTGCTGTTTTTTGTCAGATTATGATGGAAAAGCCTTACTTTGCAGCTCCTAAGAATCTCTTCCCTTTCCCTCATGTTCTTTTTTGCCTTTCTTCAAGCATTGTTTTACGAGCCCATTGCTTTCCATCTGCCTGACACAGAAGCTGTGCCTCAGGGCATCATTTTCTCACCTCTAAGCCAGAGGGTTGGCTGCTTTGATGCTCGGTTTGAAGAGCTTGGAACAACTCCACCTAGGGTATCTATGCTGTCTCCCCCGAGCAATCTGCTCAGGTGAGGAAAATTTTCTGTATGGTTCAGACTGGCATTCTGGGCATTGCTTTTTTGTTTTAGTTTTTGCCCCAATACAAAAGGAGAAACATTTTATAAAGGGAGAGTACTTGACATTCATCAGATGCTTGAAAACAGCAACATCAACAGGAATGGGAAAATGCCTCTTATTCACTACAGGTATCTAAGGTTAAACTTCAAATGCTTGGGCACTTTGTTCTCAAGAGGTCAAGGTAGCAATCAGGGAAGGGGATTCTGGACTGCAGTATACTTCCAAAAACCAGGAAAAGACAACTATCCTTCCCGTAGTCCACAGCTTGAATTACTACTTGTCAAGGTTCTTCCTGACTAAGAAAGGTGATGTTTTGGCATTGATCTCAGGCAAACCAGACATCCCCTACTGCTTCATTTCCATTAGCAGTTTCCCATTAATTGTGCTATTTCTCAAAAAGATCCTATTCTCTTTCTGCCTCAAAGTTTGCATGCTGAAACTATGGCCATTAACTTTAAACTAAGTCCTGTTCTGAGATGCCTCCAGTCTTGTGGGAAGATTTGGTAGCAGCTGATGAACAGACACTGCAAATGCTTTAAATCTTTAATTCAAGCACAAATACAACACATCAGACACACTTGGTTGAGGATATTTCAAGCACAAGGCAATGAAGATGTCCAGACTACTCACAATTCCAGTCTGAATGCATTTTTTATTTTTTT
>NW_008702709.1:0-1213 GCF_000695815.1 Acanthisitta chloris
TTTTTTTTTAAATAAACCTAATGATTATGAAGTACTGGCTTGAGCTCAGCCATATACCATGCAATATATTCATGAGTCTACCTTATCACTTGTGCACTAGGTTTTGCTTCCCTAACTAGTTTTAAAAGCAGCAGTTCTCAAAGTCATAATTCTTTCTTATTTGGTATTTATTTTGACTTGACGTCTATAAATAGGACCTGCTGCTCTGATTCTTTATAATTATTGGAGCTGCTCCTAAACACCCAAGAGGAGTCAATTATAACTTTGGCTTGCTGTAGGTCTTAACTAAAATTACTGAAGATTAGTAGTTTTATACTGATACATTAATGACATGCTGATGTTGAAAAATACAAATATAGAGCATAATTAAAGTATGTCCGAGCACAGTGGCTTTCAAATGCATGAATGTTCCTTGATTCTAATAAGAATGAGTGGGTTTATGTGTCATAATTAGTACTAATGCTATTAGTTACAGCAGAATAGCACAGTGTAGTCTGAGAGCTGATGCAAGATCATGAGTGACCCTACTGAGGTTGAAGAAAGCAAGGATTACATGATTTGAAGAAGGAGTACAGTATGATTCCATATACTCAGACTCTGGGTTTCTAAAAGAACTGCATTCTTAATCCACCTATTAACAAATTAAAAGTCCTCATTCCTACTATAAAGTCCAGGAGAAAAGAGTAAATGATTTGCTAGTGCCAGGCAATTCAATCCAAAAATCATTACTGATTACTCACCTTATCCATTTATTAAAAGTAGCTTTCTAAGCACATCACAAAAGGGAGACAGCCTTTTAAAAATGACAGTGTCAGGGGTTGTATGCCAATAATAACAGATAGCAATGATAACAGTTGCTGGTCTTTATTGCTAGCTATAGCTTATGTTTCCCAGGAGACTTTGGAAAGGCTAAAGACATTGCTAATGTCTTCACTCCTCTGTGTAGGAGGACTTTGAAATTCCAAAAGAAAAAAACAAAAAGACTTGTTCATTAGAAAGACTGTTGCAAACTGTCATCATAGAATGAGACTTAAGAAGATGCATTTCAGCCATTCAAAATGACAGTGATCTTTCTTTTCATGAAGACCCTGCCTTTGGGTTTCTTTCCATGCAGTCAAGAACACTTGTAGTCTTGGCAGCCTTGTTCAAGTCCTCTTGGGCTGCCACTTTAGACTTTTTACTTTGGAGAAGGGCTGTCTCTTGAATGCTCAAG
>NW_008702710.1:0-1192 GCF_000695815.1 Acanthisitta chloris
TCCCTGCCCAGGGCAGGGGTGGGGCTGAATGATCTCTAAGCTCCTTTCAAACCTCTAAATTCTATGATAAAATAATCTAGACCTAGGTGTCCAACCTTCAGCATATGTCTCACATCCCAAACCTTTCCACGTGGTAGTTAATAAAGAAAGCTGATTTCATATGTGGCCTTTGGATCTTTTTCCTCATTTACTCAGTTCTCCCACTGTGTTGTATAAATTACTGCATAAACCAGGGAGGGAGGGGAAGCTTTGGAAAGAGCCATAACAACTTTTCGTTGCACGGCACGGTTCCAGTGATAAAATGTGCCCCGATTTGCTGCTGGAAGGTTTCCTGGGGAGTTCAGTGTCCCTATGGAGTATAACTTCTTTTGCATTCCATACTTCCTTCAGCTTGAACAACTGACACACTGATGAAAAACAATCTAAACCGGTTTTGAACTTGAATTTCCCAAGATACTGACTACCAGGAGGAAGTAAAAAACTAATGTGATGGAGAAGTGACTTTAATGAGCAGCAAAAATGATTTTCACCGGCCCAGAAAAGAAATAGTTGCTCAAATCTGATGAAGTGTAACTAACACTATTTTTGTGACCTTGTCTTCATTTCACATTGACAAGGTTATTCATGGGCTTTATTCAGGTACGGATGAGTGACCAAGGTGTGTTTGAAGTCCTGGCAATGGATGCTCACAGCCTCTCTGCCTGCTGTGTCCAGTGGACACCCAGAATTAGGCAGAGAGAAACCTTTGTTGGTGGTCAAATTGCCCCTGACTCTAAGGAGATTATCAGTTTCCTTATTTTCACATAGAACATATGATCCCTGTAGAAATGTCTTATGATGCAACTTCCTCCTCCTTCCAGGAACTGGTTTACAGTAAATCCAAGATGAGTAATCGAAACTCCAGTGTCAAAAACTGCAGAAGTGAATTGGAATGTGAGATATACACACAGATTCAGAGGGAACCCCCCAAGGTCTGCAACAGCCACAGAGGGAAAAAAGCCCCAGAGATAAGGTGCCTGTGGGACAGGCAATGCTGCTGAAGATGTGTCCTACAAGGGTGATGTTCAACTCTGCTTCAGCCTGTACCTGTCGTGGTGTGCTGGGATCCAGCACCTGTCCTGTTCCCTACGCTTCACTCCCTCTGCTTTGTTTGTATGGAGCTAACAGGGGTTGAAATGGAGCTTAGAGATCA
>NW_008702711.1:0-1236 GCF_000695815.1 Acanthisitta chloris
CCAGGACTGGGTTGGTTTCTGGGCTGCCATTTTCTGGGTTTCTAGTATTTGTCTACATGTGTGACTGATCACTGAAACCAAAGATTTAACAAGTTGATAGCTTAGAGATTTTAACAGCAAATGAAATTAAATGCCATTAAATGCCATTGATGAGGCCTCTCCCCATTCCTCATCATTGCTCAAGCAAAGCTGTGATGGGTAGAGTCACTGTGGAGACCAAAGGAAGGAGGAGGATCAAGTCTGACCATATGTAGTTTGCCTCGGGGGGGCTGGAGACTAATCTTGGCAGTGATATTCTTAATTTGATTTTGGACCAATTAGATGTTTAATCTCAGTCAAACTATGGAATCAATGTTAAGGTCCATCTCCACAGCTGCAGTCAAGGTAATATCTGTGGTATTTCAAGTCAACTTATAAGTAGCCTCTTAACTCGAGAGAAATTGATTTCCAGATGAGTTGTACTCACATTCCATAGCTGTGTAGCTACATGTTAGGTATTTCTTTGTGCCCTCCTGACTTCCAGCACATGCAGAGAAAATCCAACTCCTCTGTAAATGGTATTGGTTTTAAAAGACCAAAAGACCATCTCTTTAATTTTGCACTCTGTGTAGGTGCCCAGACAAGTCCATTTGACTTTTCTTTGGCAACAGATGCATTCTGTACAGCTGAGCTTTCAAAAGAAGGTTCAGAAGGTTCCAAGGACCTCAGACAGAAGCATAAATCAATATGTTTAGTATAATTTAACTAAACTATTGCCACCAATTTATGTTCTGAGTCCCTTTGTCAGTGCTTTGACAAGAAACAGTAAAGCAAACTCATTGCCAATGACTTGTCTGAAGAGGAATGAGATGGCAAAAATTTCTCCATTCAGTTTCCTCATGTCCTTCACTGTCTCCATTTACTAAAATGTTTTAATGTCACAATAATATAAAAGAAGCTATATTCTCAGATATAATGATGCAGAAACAAATATTCTCCCAATTGCTTTACATTATGCTTCAAATCTAAAAGTGAGGTAAGATTTTGAATGGTTTTCCATGCTGAGACAACACTTCTTCAAAGTCCAAAGGATTTTGCACAGCAGCAAACCAAGATTTAAACCCTGAGTTGTGGTCTGAAAGCAGAACAGAAGTTTTAAAATGTCCCTAAGATTAAATCCTGGTTTATTCTTGTTGCTAGTAGTGTCCACCTTTTCTCCTCAGTTTCTATGACAGAAAGAATTGGATTTTGGGTCCA
>NW_008702712.1:0-1232 GCF_000695815.1 Acanthisitta chloris
GTTAAACCACATGAGATTCCCATGGACCCACTTTCTAGGCCCAAGGCTAACTTGTCTCTGCTGCCTTTTACAGCTCCCTATACAACACACATGCAGACCAGAGTTCCAGCCCATGTGCTCTTAGGCTTATCTGTAAGAGAGACCTCTACGATCCACCACTCTACAGGGGGACTAGGAAATGTGGCAGCCTCCCTCCAGATGCCCCACAGCCCTCCAGGATGACCCCCCAGCCAGACACCTACATTGGTGATGCACTCCATAGCCTCCTTCTGTAGCAGTGCCCACTCCCAAAGCATTTTATCCAGTCCACACAGAACCAAAAATGTTCCTGTCAAGGTGTCTGCTGCAGATGTGACTCCAGCTTTCAGGTGAAATGACCAAGAAAGCTGAAGGTAGCTCTCCTCTTCTAACTGGCCCCCAGGGCTGCTTCCCTATCCTGCTGTTGTGAAAGCTGAGCAGCTCATTGCCTCCAGATATTGCTTTTATGGTCCGGCCATGTTTTTCTCTTCCCTTTTAGGAATGAGTAGCCTCATTTACCATCAGAACCTCCCTGTTCCCATTTCTCTAGCAGATTTAAAGCTTATTTAATGCAATGTCCTGTGGCTCCTGGAAGATGCTGATGTGTTATAACCAACCCACCAGCCTCCATTTTGAGACATTCTGAGCTCTTGGAGGACTTTCTGGCCTCTGAGGCAGCATCTTGACTACTAAAACAGGCAATATTGAAGCTTGTTCTCCCACCCTTAAAAATTAGGTGGCTGCACCCATCCTGTGCCAGATCCTGGACTGTGTTTAGGAAATTCTAGCTTGATTTCACTGCCTGCTTTCTGGGACTCTGCTTCCCAAGGGACAAGCTATCCCCTTTCCCATGATTTTGGGGAAATCTGGAGATTTGCCCTGATCCCATCCTGTGTTTGGGATGACACCCAGACACAGGCACCAGGTACCAGACCACCTTGAGTACAGGATGGCTGTGGGCTCCCTCTTGTTTCATTATTGCTAAATCCTGTGGGTATCGCAGAGATATCTCCAGGGACTGGGAAGAAAATGCAGCAGTGGCTTTGGCTGGTGGCAACTGGGAGATATTCTGCTAGTAAGGACCACAAAGAGGTTTAGTCTGGACCCAATTAGGATCCAATTTTGGAAGGAGAAAGTGACTTCCTAATTTTTTCTTCTTCTCTCTAAATAAGAGAACTAATGAGGAGAAATGCTAACATTTTAAAATAGACACC
>NW_008702713.1:0-1238 GCF_000695815.1 Acanthisitta chloris
TTTTTTTTTTCCACAGAGGAAATTAGAAGTAAAGAATGAGATGAGTAAAAAGTGGTTAAAAAAGACTGAATTTCCAAACCGATTATGTGATGCACAGTGCTAACAGTTGATTCAATGGCTCTGCAAGATGTTTTCACACCTTAAGAGCAAAAACAATGTGTTCAACAGTGGTACCAGACTTGCACAAGGTACAAACCACTAGAAAACAGTTGCAAGGAAACAAAAGAGAGCAATTTGGTCACATAAAAGGGCCCCAAGAAGGCTGTACAAAGAAACAATACTTGCTAAGTGGTGTTCCTGGAGAGTCAATAGTTTAAGACAAGAAAGATTAGTTTCATTTCTGGAAGCCAAGTCCCTGCAGAGGGCTCGGTGTGCTGGGTGGACCTGGCTGTGGGCTGGTGGGGGGAGAGGCTCACCACTGTCACCGTTTCTGTATGCACTTTTGATGCTGCTCATAACCCCAACACGAACACTTCGGGAAATCAGCAAGTTTTTCTTCAGTCTCCTATCAAGTTAGGTGCAGGACATGATTTACAGGCAATGAGCTGAAACACAGAGAAACGAAAGCACTGCTACCAAGTGCCAATTTTAGGATTTTTTTTTTCAGAGCATTCAGTGGTTCTGTGGCTTCTGGTATGCTCTACATCCAGCCCCAACACTCCCAAACAGCAGTCTTGAGCACGGCAACCTTGAAGTCTGCCATGTCCCATGTTCTCTTACTTCAGCTCCTCAGTGTATTCTCCAGCTTCCTTCAAGCAACAGAGCTGGATTTTTGCATGAAGACAAAGGATGGTAGTGGGGGGAACAATTTTGGCTGAAATGCTGGTCAGAACTTTCAGGCTAGGGTCCCACAGGAGAGAGAAATCAGCATTTAGAGACAGAAACTCCCAGCACCTGATGCCACCTATGGCGACCACCAGCCCACAACAAAGAGCCTGGTGCCAGAAGGGACAGATGGAGTTGGTGCTCAGTTCCTTGCAGAGCACTGATACTTGTCCTGTAGCTCTGGAACCCTACCAGCTCTGATACATGCTAAATCTGAGACTTGGAGTGCTCTAGATATAATGACTTCAAGGATGCCTAGACTCACAGACAGATCACACCATTAGTCTCTCTACTACCCAAAGGAATGAGCAGCTTCAAAAGAAACCCATAAGCTTTCACAACAGAAGGCCTGTGTGCCTGTTCTCCTGACTGCCAATGTCCTGTCAGGGCCAACCAGCCAGACCAGTGCCTAC
>NW_008702714.1:0-1222 GCF_000695815.1 Acanthisitta chloris
CTCTGGCTCCCTTGTAACCCCTTCAGACACTGATGTCTTTACAATTGGGCAGGAAAATAAACTCAGCCAGAGTTTTAAACCAACTAAAAGTCCTGCATATACAGGATCTAATCCTGGTCTCTTCAGATGACTTCTAATTTTTCTTTGGCTTCACTGAGACACACAGTGCAAACTCAGCTGTATAAAGGATTCAGAGGAGGTCCGAGCACTTTTTTTTCAAACCAAAGGATTTCATAAACAGAACTTTTATCCTAGGCTGGCTGTTTCAATAGGACTTATATGTATAAAGATTTTTTGTGCTGAAGATAGTCCCTAAATGTATAATCCCTGCTGAGCAAGCTGGTTAGGGGAAGCTGCCACCCTGTCTGTAGTTCTCAGCAGGATTGCAATTTAAACACCAGGGAGTTTAGGTACTCTTTGTAACACAGAGCCTTCTGCTCCAAAGAGCTTAGAAGTGCAAAGCCAGTGAATGTAACCTGTCTTCTGTTAATACTGCACTTTGGTGTGCTTGAATTGCATTTTACTTTTTCTCTCTTGTTTTCCCTTCAAAAAAATGGAGAAGTAAATCCCCGTGAATATGAGAAAGTCTATTTTTCGTCGTCAAAGAGACCCATAAATAACAAAGGTTTGAAGTAAATTTCTGAAAAAGGTACCCTGCAGAATTTGTCAGAATGCTTCAAAGTGAGGCAAAACTACTCCTCACTTGCTATTCACAGACAGCTACTGAAAAATAAGACCTCTCTTTCTCAAAACTTAGGTGTTTTTCTAGAGCTAGTTGGAAATTATAAAATTGTGTTACCTAATGAAGAAGAAATTGACAAAAATTGCCATGGTATTTTTACTATGCTATGCTTAGGAAATTCAATAGAGTTGTTCCTGCTAAATGGGTTATCCCCACTGTTTTCAGTGCACATATATTACTACACAGATATTGTGAAAACCCATGTGTAACTTCTTTGGCTGGAAATCACTCCTTTTGGGAAGTCTTTCCTCATTTATTAGGAGGGAAAATACCCTGAAATGAGGAATTTTAAAGTCAACTACACTTCTTTGCAATTATCTATTTAATTTTCAATATGATTCACAGTAAATATTTTTAACAATCTTTTAAATGGCTGAATAAAACTCCTGTCCCACTGCAGTTTTCTAAACAAATTTTAATTGTAACTACTGCATTTCATTTTTTCACATTGCTCACTCAGTGTCCATTGATTTCAGACTG
>NW_008702715.1:0-1230 GCF_000695815.1 Acanthisitta chloris
GTTGCTTAAGATGCTGTGGAGATGGTCGTTCACCAAACACATTACCTCGAGCAAAAGGAGAAGCCTGTGCAAATTTAAAACCTAAAGAAGGGGAAAAGTTACAGATAAAAATCGAAGCAAATTCAAGACAGCAAGTCAGAATGAAGAAGGGGGAATCTGAGACACTTGTTTCAGAAGGCAGCTTATGACAGCCATAATTCAAGGCTACAGCTGGGATTAAAAGCTCTTATGTTGTCTGCCTAGAGTATTGCCAGGCTTTAACTGTTGAATTAAGAACGTCCAAGTGAGTTGTCTTTTTACCAAATAACACCTACAAAGGTCACATATTCTGCTGTCCAATCTGCAGCTTAGTATCTAAAAACATTACCTGCAAGTTAATTAGAACAGCAAATACTTTACACCTCATGCCTTTATTGCCTGCAATTACTCTGACTTAGAACATACAGTTCTGTTCCTTAGGTTTATTTACTCTTTAAAACCAGAGAATCCTAACAGAACAAACATTTAGGTAAAATAGCAAAGGACGCTATAAAAAACAAAGCTCCAAACTGGCAAATAAAATTCGAAGCAGTCAGAAAACTGAGTTCTGCAGGAATAAAGTGCCTTCCATACTATAGGCTTTGAAGTGTCAGGTCTGCTTTAGCCCTGATTTACGAACACATCATAACCATACAGTCCCAAAAGCTCTAGACAGGAGGATTAATTCAGACAGCACACAGGACAGGGTCTGCAGAAGAGGATCCCTATAGGAAGCAGAGGAGAAAGTGAGGAGGTAAAGGAAAAGCAGAGTAAGTTGTGCTAACTTTTCAGCTGATACAGCACGTTCTTCATTCCTATCATGCCTGCTCTGAAGGACAGTGTCTCAAGGATGTGCAAGAGTAATAGCTCCGCTGAGCTGAGACGAACATTACATTCCCATATATGGTGATGTGCCACCCAAGTCAGAAGAAAGCAGAAATAAAACATACACACATTCCCATAGGAATGCACAAGGTTACTGATACAGCCTAGCTTTAGGGGCATGTGCTTGCATACCAAGGAGCACACTGAGGTCAGTGTTATTTTTCCTTACATGGAATCCTTCCAGAACATAACTAGATTTACACTTGCCTCTTTCAGGATGCAGTTACTTCACATGGATATGTTCCATGAAGAAGAGCAGAATAAATTCTATAAGCACTTGGAAGGCATGGATAGAGGACAGACTGTGGTAGGTATCAAGGAATTAAC
>NW_008702716.1:0-1240 GCF_000695815.1 Acanthisitta chloris
GGATCAATCTGGAACATGACAAGGAAGAGCCTGTGGTTAAACATTGCACTGTTCCTTAAAATCTCCAGAGAAAGCAAAGTTCCTGTGTCTCTTGGGCTACAGAAAAGGTGCCTAAGAGAGGCCATGCATCACAGAATATTTGAAATAGGACAGCAGAAAATAGCAAAGAATCCTGCTATGAGTCTAGGACAGGACAGGTAAAGGCACAGAGACTCAACACCACTCTCCCATTAAACAAGTAAGCTTGGATATAAGACATCACTCAGCACCAACATCAATTTAATTCTTCCCTCTTCAGGACAGGAACAGGGCAGATACTCCTGGAGTTACATCAGCAAGCAGAAAGAGGGCTAAGGGACAAACTGCACTGGGAAACCCCAGCTAAACATGCAGGCAACAGAACCACTCTACTCAAGACAGCCCAGACCTGCATGGGGGAAGAGTGTACTTCTTCCTAGTCACTGAGGTGCAACTCACCTCAGCTGAGTCCACTCAGCTGCCCAAAACTACAACTCAAAGGACAGGTCCAGGAAAAGAAAACCAAGTCGTCTTCTTGCTGTTCTGTCCTGTTCCTAAGAGGCAGCAGGTTCCTGTGGCCCTATGCAGCCCCAAAAGTAGTGAAGGAAGCAAGTCCGAGTCTGTAAAGCTACAGGGTCAATGCAATGGCTTTGGCTGTTGTGTTCAGTACAGTGTTGGAAACAACTGGAATGTCTCGGGCAACTCTCTGAAAGGGTGGCATGTTGGGTCCTTCCAATGTGTCCAGGATACCTGCAGGGAACAGAAAGAAGGGGAGAGAGGCAAGAGTTAGTACAGATCATAGCAGATGGCATGTTTCTTCTTGCTTTTCTCTCTGCCCAGGTAGTGGTTGATGGTGGCAGGGCCCAGGATACATGAAGCGCTTGCAGGTGATGGGAAGAGACATCTAGCCACAAAGACTGAATAGGAGTAAACACTTCCATTCAGAGACCACAGGGTACAAAGCAGAGCAAGAAAACTGCACGTTCCCAAGAGGAACACAGATCCTTTCACACTGAGGCTATCAGATCCAGCCCCCTGCCATTTGACCTGAATGTAGGTACTGCCAGGGATGCTGCTCTGCCAAGGCAGATTGATAAAATCCTGTTCACTCTTCATCCCAGCACAGATCCTGCTCTTAGACCAATTATTTGCTCTCATCCTGAGATATACTTGCAGACTCCCATCAGGAGCTGCAGCTGGGCTGCAGTGTGGAATTTTTCTC
>NW_008702717.1:0-1232 GCF_000695815.1 Acanthisitta chloris
GAGCTCCAGGAGTGTTTGGCCAAGGCTTTCAGGCACAGGGTTGACCTCCCACTCTAGTGGCATTCCCTCACCCCTGGAGTACTCACAAAGTGAGGGGAAAACCTCCTGTCGAAGTCTCGCTGGGCCAGGATCCCTCCCTGCCCGGGAGCACTGGTGAATCCCACCTGGGCCAGGAGGGAAAGCACAGCCTGAGCCACCTCTGCTCCTGCTCAGAGCTGGGCAGGGCAGGGCCAGGGACACCTCAGCCCCAGCACTCAGCTCCAGAGCACAGCAGCTGTGCCCCAGGGCCCAGATGGACACTCACCACGACCTGTCCCCCCTCCTGGGCCAGGTAGGTGATGGTGGCAGAGGTGAAGTTGAAGTAACCTGCCTTGAGGGGCCTCAGCACCACCGTGTGGGACACGTTACTTGCTCTGAGCCACTCGCTAAGGAAACGGTCGTGTTCCAGCACAGGAGAGAAGGGAGGGAGGGGGAAGAGCAGCCTGGGACCAGGGCAGAGGTCAGAGCTGCTGCCAGAGCCCAGGGCTCGGCTCACAGCCAGCCTGACCCACCCAGGGCTGACCCACAGCTCCTGCCCAGCCACAGGCACTGCTCAGGGCCTGCTCCTGCCTGCAAGGAACTGCATCTTCCCAGCACCTGCCAGGGCAGCACAGGTTGGCTCTGGGCCCTGCCAGGCTCTGGCAGCCATTCCAGTGACAGCAGCTGGAGACAGGAGGAAGCTGCAGGTGCTCAGCGGGGAGAAGGTGTCGGGAGAGATCCCGAAGCATGGAAGGATACGGAGCAATCCTGTCCCACTTGACGTTGAGCATCCCAGAGACGATGCCAAAGTCCTCTGGGGGGAAGGAATCATCTGAGAGCTCCACATCCAGAGCAGCACTGAACACAGAGAGAGGGAGGAGAAGGCAGTGTTAACCCTTGGCACCCGCTCAGTGTGCAGGAAAGCACAAAGCTGAGAGCTCATCCTGAGGGAAGGAAGACCTGAGGTGTGAGGCATGGAGTCACCAGGAGGAGATGGGGAGGAGGGTGGAAGTGTCTTTCAGGGACACTGCAGAGAGAAGAAGGCAAAGCTGAGAGCAAAGGCCTCAGAGACACAAACACACGGTGGGGCCGTGGCAGGAGCTGGCAGTTTGCTGCACTCCAGACTCATCCCACGGGGACAAAGCTGGGGCTGAAGAACAACTAAACTCGGTGTAACTCACTGAGTATCATTCATAGAATCAACCAGGTCGGAA
>NW_008702718.1:0-1244 GCF_000695815.1 Acanthisitta chloris
ATATTTGAGTGTTTATATTCCTCCAGCAGAGATTCTTCAAAAAATTCAACATCAAGCTTCGTAATAACACTGATGATAGAGATGAAGGTGATAACAGTAACATAGTTATATTTAGGCACTAAGCATCCTTTGAACTCAGAACAAATGCACAGTTCATCCTTGGAAAACAAGTTTGAAAGTTTGATTCTAAGCTTTGAAATTCACAACCCATTCTGTGTCTGTAGAAATGGGAGAGTTTTCTGTGCTCATTAACCAGATGCTTTTAGCTGTGCATACATAGCAAATACTAGAATTTAAGGTTAAATAGGTAATTTCAGTTTTTTACAAGGACTGCAGATGAATGGTTTCCACTGTTGAAAACTGTCATGCTACTGTGAGGAAAAAAAGTACCAAACAGCAGAACCAGGGCTGATATTAGCATAAATGATACCTATAAAAATTACTTCTCTCATATATAATATATCAGATATCTCTCAGATACTCTATGTGTTTGTGCAATACGTGTGTGTTACAGAGTAAGATAAATATCCAATTGTTTTGGCAAATTAAATTCCATATAATTTCAAAGTATTTGATAAGGAAATCAACATGTGTTTTATAATTCGAAGTACATTGTATATATATATATACAATGTACTTCGAATTATAAAACACATGTTGATTTCCTTATCAAATACTTTGAAATTATATGGAATTTAATTTGCCAAAACAATTGGATATTTATCTTACTCTGTAACACACACGTATTGCACAAACACATAGAGTATCTGAGAGATATCTGATATATTATATATGAGAGAAGTAATTTTTATAGGTATCATTTATGCTAATATCAGCCCTGGTTCTGCTGTTTGGTACTTTTTTTCCTCACAGTAGCATGACAGTTTTCAACAGTGGAAACCATTCATCTGCAGTCCTTGTAAAAAACTGAAATTACCTATTTAACCTTAAATTCTAGTATTTGCTATGTATGCACAGCTAAAAGCATCTGGTTAATGAGCACAGAAAACTCTCCCATTTCTACAGACACAGAATGGGTTGTGAATTTCAAAGCTTAGAATCAAACTTTCAAACTTGTTTTCCAAGGATGAACTGTGCATTTGTTCTGAGTTCAAAGGATGCTTAGTGCCTAAATATAACTATGTTACTGTTATCACCTTCATCTCTATCATCAGTGTTATTACGAAGCTTGATGTTGAATTTTTTGAAGAATCTCTGCTGGAGGAATATAAACACTCAAATAT
>NW_008702719.1:0-1244 GCF_000695815.1 Acanthisitta chloris
GCGCTCCTGCGCTGTCCCCCGCGCCGGCGGCTTTTCCGCACCGGGGCCGCTTCGTCGTGGCTGTCCTCAGAGTAACGAGAAAAATATTTTTAAAACAGAAGATGCATGTAGGACTGGGGAGAGTGTGTGCGTTTCTACGACCACTCTTTTCTAAGGTTAGAAACTGAACATCGACGGAGGTCGACGTGTCACAGGACTCTCCAAATTGTTTGGGGTCGGGTTTATATTCCTTTCTTGAAGAAAAATTTTATGCTGCAATTTCCTACAAACTGGAGGGAGTAACATATTCGCTAGGATGTTTGCTTTGGTAACTAATCACTAAATGCGTGGAGATGAAATATTTTTAATTAAACTGTAAATTGTATACAGATATTGATAATGAAGAAGCTGACAACGTTTCGATTAGATCCTTGACATCACGTCACGTTGGCCTGGGAAACAATCACAGCCGTTCGCTTCGGTCTCGAAATGCTCTCGATAATTTTATTTTATCCTAAACATTTCCTGAGATCATTGATTAGATTTCGGGTCTATTTTTTCTTCTTTCGCAGATACACCTTTCCTTATCTATCCCTCGCTATCAGAAATGGAGACACTGTTAACCTTGACGTTACAAAAATTCAGAGCTGTGGAAGGGTTTAGGATGGGGTGGCTGGAGCCGTAGAAACTGTTCGGGACAGGTACGTGGGTTTTTTTAGCACAAAATAAAACACAGAGGAGCTTTATGCACCCAGGGAAAAATGAAGGGCGGAGAGCAATGTATTTCTTCCGGAGAAGGGATACAGTGGCTCTGAATTCTTACAAGTGTGTGTGTGCTAATTGAAGGAAATACATAAACCCGCTGTGGAAATTCTGAATTTATAAAGGGAAAAAGTATACTCGCTTCCAGGGCCGTACACGCAACACATACAGACGATAGTTGTGGTTTTAAAAGTTTCCTGCGAGCCTGCCCGGTGTCTGGTGATTTTTTAGCTCACCGACCTCAGGCGCAAGCAGAATGTACACAGGCAGCCACGCACAGGGCTGGTCCGGGACAGCAGTCCCCACGCCGGGCTCCCAGGGCACGATCACCCGCGACCAACCCACGAGGGACCGTGATGGACCGCGGTACCCGGGCGACAGTCAGGCAGTGAGGAGGCAGTGTGGGCCCCGCTCACCTCCGCGTCTCGCCGCGGTGTGCTGCGGGACGGGGACGCGAGGAGCATGGGCCAGGCGGTTCGGGATGCGACACGGACCCCAAACCC
>NW_008702720.1:0-1248 GCF_000695815.1 Acanthisitta chloris
GGGGTGGGTACTCGGTCCCACGGAGCAGCTCACGCCTGCTGGCTGCTCAGCTCCACCCCGGGCAGGCTGCTGTGCATGGGCTCGGCCACGCCGCCCGCCACCCCGAACCGCTCCCCGTCCTCGCTGTCCAGTGCGCTGCTCTGCCACTCCATCTGCTGACGGGACAAGCTCTCCTCCATCTCGGATGAGTTCTTCCACTGTGACTGGTCCTTAGACCAAAACTCTTCTACTTTTCCATAGGAACGATTCTTCCACTTGGACTGTTCTTCATCGCTTTCCGACCCACCCTCCTTGGCCTCCACAGGGGGTTTACTGCTCCCAGCGTCTTCGCTTTGGGAGGATTCATCTGTCCACACTTCCGGTTTTACTTCCAGCGCGTTATCTTCGAAATCCGAGCCCTGCTGGGACCCAGGCCCGCTCTCGGACTGGGAATTGGCGTCTTTCCACTCCACAGCATCGTCCTGGTCGTCCTGGTCACCGTCGCTGTCTGAAACGTCACCTACCAGCTTTGCTGGCTCTTCAGCAGAAATAATCTCTTCATATTTAGAGCTCTCCTCTTGCTTTTGTTCGGACTTCTCTGGAGACTCTAACGTGTTTTCCTCCTTGGTCTCCTTGGCTGTGCTGTCCTCGGGGTTCTCCGCTGCGCCGTCGGCCGAGGGTTTCCCGCCGAGCTCAGCGACGCGCTGGCCAAAGGGGCTGCTGCTCTCGTTGTACTCCTCTTCTACGTTCTCATAGCTGTCTGAGGAACTCTCATTGTCCTTTTCTAAGCTGATTTTTTTGTCAACAGTCTTACTGGCATTGACTCTGGAATTCTTTTCATCGTGGTTTTCAAACAGCCACTCGGCATCGAAATCCATCTCGTGTTTGACTTTGTTCAGTTCTTTCATGTTGAAGCCGAGCAGCACGCCGGGTTTGTACTTTTCACAATCCCTGACACATTTCTTCCTTTTGTTACTGAAGTGAGACGCAATATCAGACTTCCAGAGCCACAAGCTGGCCGCCAGCTTCTCGATCTCCCTCCTGGTGGGATAGGGCTGTTTGTTGAAGTATTTCGTAAGAAACGTTTTCCTGGCTTCGTAAGAATCGTCCTCGTGACCCTTGGGGTCCAGTGCTAGAACTACAGGTTCTTCAGGCTTCTCCTCGAAGGCAGAGGGGGAGTCGTCGTCGTCCAGTTTCCTTTTCTTCATCAGGGGGAAGTCCACGTGCTCGTAGGCGCGTTTAAGCGGCGCGGCGGCCGCGGCCTGGCCC
>NW_008702721.1:0-1202 GCF_000695815.1 Acanthisitta chloris
GATGATCTGTAAGGTCCATTCTGACCCATAAATTCTATGAATAACAGCAATGCAAACAAATAGGTGATGTTTATGTGATCATGATGATTGATGATGATAACCATGATAGGAATTCATTTTTGATGAAGAAAACTAAACACTTATTTCCCTAGCTACTAATATTTTCCTCACTCCTACTCTACCCTCTTCACCAGCATGCTGAAAATAGTATAGCAACAATTGTCACAGTGTACTTTCACAGGCACCAGAAATGCAGGAGTAATTACAAAGATTGGCAGGAGCAGGAAATAATCTATCACAGAGTTTTCAAATAAATTAGCAAGCAGTTGGCTTTTCAAGAGTGCTAGGTGCTAAATGCTTTGAGTCTCTTGCCACTTTATTTAGGAACCTGATGTGAATGAGATTTTCTCAAAATCTGTCTTATCACCACAGGCAAAATTCGTCTGCATGTGACTGAGCTGGAATTCATGGCAGGGAGCAACTTCAGTTATTCCCATCAATGTGTGTAAGACTTTGGAAACAGCCTTACAATAGCTTTACATGGACAATTCAGTGTGGTCAAGTCATGGCTAATACTTACAATTCCATGCTTCTGTAGCAGGTCAATGTCCTGGAAAAAGGATTCCTGGAAAAAAATACCAGAAAAATAAATAGATTTTGCTTTGTCTTGTTATTACATCTCTCTCACTATGTTTCTGCTTCAGATTTGTAAGCATTTATTGTTTTTCCCTAACAATTTTCCCTGCTCCATAAAGTGTATCTTCATAGGCAGTTAATCCTCTGCTGTGCTAATAAAACTTGTGTTAGGATCATTAGCATCCTGAGGTTTTCTGCCACAGTTTCTGTCTTTTCATGCCAATGACCATTCCTCGGGAGCATAAAATTAACTGCTGGTCCCCTTGATATTAATAGAGAGGCATAAAATCTAGAAAAATAATGACAATCCCATTAAGAACTGTGCATAGCTTTTGGAAGCTTAATGAGAAGTACTTAACAGCCAAGGCTGTACAGGAACTAGGAGAATGAGGTTTTCCTGGACTGGAGCAAAGTTTTCAATGCACTGAACTCTGCGATGGTCTTTAGGGATCTCCTGTCTCTCATAACACCGTCAAAACACCTTCAAATAAGATTTGCTGCACCTATTTTTCCATCAACTATAAATTTACCTCATCATCCTGATATCCTGGTTCTTCTTGGACTAC
>NW_008702722.1:0-1246 GCF_000695815.1 Acanthisitta chloris
TATATATATATAAAATTAGTATAATGCAGTTATTTGCCCCAAATAGAACTCAGTGACTTACTTTGTTTGCTGTGTTGGGGGAATGCTGGAGAGAAGTCTGCTAGGGGATGTTAATACACAGGTAAATGTGTTTTGTTTGCAGCCCAAAATGTTCCGAACTCCGACTGGGAGAAGAAGGTGACTGAATACTTCAAGGAGAAGTTAAAAGAAAATAATGCTACCAACTGGGTAAGAGCGTTTTATCCTTTTAGAGCTACACCTTTCTGAAGTTAAACTCTTTTTCACTCCTTCCCTATTGCAGTGACTTGAAGCTCTACCTTTTCCTGATGAGTTCACCACCAAATTTCACACTTAAAGTTGATGATTTGTTATTTGCATCTTTAACCTGTGTGCAGGACAGGGGTGTGAAATCCCAACTGAAGCCAAAGCAGCCCAGCCCCTTCCCTTCCTGCAGCACTCTGCTTTGCCCCAGGGCCAGCCCTGCCGGGTGCTGCTGCTCCGTAGCACAGTCAGTAGATGGCAGGAGCTGACAAATAGTGTCGTTTTGGGCAGTGTTGATCCTGCCCTCCCTGCAGTCACTGTGCACCACGAGCTTCTGAGCTGCTGTCTATAAACCTCTTCTGTCCTGAGCTTCTATCACCGTGTTGCGGACCTCATGTGGGTTGAATATAGCTGACCAGGCTTTCAGGTTTTAGGAGAAAATGGGGGTTTTTTTTCTGCTAAAACTGTGGGTTTTTTGGGCTGGATCAGGTTTCAGGAAGTTGTGCTTTAGTTTTAAACATCAAACATGCACACTTGAATTCAAAAGCTGATGCTTTTTTTAAAGGCTGTAGAAAAATGACATTGTGGAACGTTGCTAAAGGGATTAGAAACTTCCATATCAAGTCTGTTCTACTGTCTGAAAAAACGTGAAAATAATTGGATTTCTTTTTTTCTTCCATTACTTAATATTTCAGTGATAGCTTAAATCCAACCATAAATATAAAAAATGAGTTGAATTAGCAATGTTAGAAGGACTTTTTTACTCGAGAAACATGAGGGAACATGTGTTTGTTAAAATGCCATTTTCTATAGGGGCCACTTCTGGTTTTCATTGCATTTTAATGCTGGATTTGGTTTCTTTCAACAAACAGTTGATCTTCACATTTAGAAAACTCTATTCATATTGCGGGTTTCATTATTTCAAGTTACACCACGTGCCTAGGCATTGATTTTTTCCTTCTGTTTTGCCATTGTCATGCAAAAA
>NW_008702723.1:0-1245 GCF_000695815.1 Acanthisitta chloris
TCAGAGCCTTGTCCTGTCAAGTTCTGAAAATCTCCAATGACAGCGTTTCCAGTCTCTCTGGGCTACCTGATCCAGAGCTTTCCACCCTGCTGGTGTTTTGTTTCTGTCTTTGTGTGGAGTCAGAATTGCTGTAACCTACAACCTTTGCTATTCATACTTCCACTTTGCTCTTCCTAGAAAACTCTGGCTCTGCCTTTTCCAAAACTCCCCATCAGGAACAGGGACAGCAAATCCCTTCCATCGACCTCTCTGCATGCCTTGTGTGTGCCAGCTCAGTGCAGGAGTGCCCCAGCTGCTAGTTCAGAGGTGGAATAACCACCTCTCTTGGCCTGCTAGTTGTGGTCTTGCTAATGACAAGTCTTTCAACAAATCCATCTGTCTCAGCATTTTTCTGCTTATGTAGGAAAAAGCCATTTAACAGAAATAACTCAAGACTTCAAACAAAACTGAGAATGAAATGTCACATGATTTTGAGGAGAGTGAGGACCACTTTGACTGTGTAGTCTGACCATAGAAACAGATTACATGAGTTGCCTGCATTAATTCTAGCTTTAGGTGCAACAATAATCCTTGCATTATAGCACATGTAAGAACTTTGATTTAAAAGCACCAGCAAATCCCCATTACCTTGATTAATTTGTTACCACTGGCTGTTTTAAAAGTGTGGTTTAGTTCTATTTTGAATTTAGTTTCAACTTCTAGATTGTAATTTGTTTATATATCTTTGTCTGCAAGACTGAAGAGCAATCTGAAGTTAAATTTCTGACCCTAATTTGAGTTCTTAAAAAGTGTAATAAAATCATTCTATAATCTTCTCTTTATTTAACCAAATACTTTGCATCCCTTAAATAATGTATAATATATCATTCTTTCTAGTCTCAGAACCATTTTCATTATTCTTCTCTGAATCTGCTTAAGAGATCATCTCTGTTACACCAGATCTTAGTGAAGCTCCCTGGCACTGGATGTGCCACATCAAATACCATGTACTGCAACTTTCCTGTTCAGTGCTGTGTATCCCTGGTAATTCCTTAACCCTTGCAGTTAGAGGCTCATGTAGGTGGTTTACACCAAATGTTTTCCTGATTCACAGTTTCCTAGGACAGAGTC
Source organism: Acanthisitta chloris (assembly GCF_000695815.1). Taxonomy (NCBI): domain Eukaryota; kingdom Metazoa; phylum Chordata; class Aves; order Passeriformes; family Acanthisittidae; genus Acanthisitta; species Acanthisitta chloris. The sequence continues at coordinate 1,111 of NW_008702723.1, forward strand.
CCCTGTCCTGTTAGCAGAACTGTTTCTCCATGTCACATTTGATCAGCTTCATCAGAATATCTGCAGTTATCCACAAATGACCTAAACTCCTTTTGCAGTTAGTGAAGAGAAATTAATAATTTTAGGGTGCAGTTC
>NW_008702724.1:0-1249 GCF_000695815.1 Acanthisitta chloris
ATTCCTGCACTCCTGGACCGATTCTTCCACTTCATTCTGCATCTGGGAAATGTCACCCTCCAGCTTCTTCTTTTGATTGATCAGGCTTGTGTTCTTTCATTAAATTTTCCCCAAAGGAACAGTGGAAAAGAAGAAAAAGTTATGATTAAAGACATAACTCTGCTAAACACCATAGTACACCAAGGCTTAATGTTTTTTCCTACTCCTGAATCACACAGAGCAATATTTGGGAAGGGACACCCAGGTATGTGGTATGGGCTGGCTTGACTAGCGTATGCATATGTAGCTCCAGACTGAGGAAGTATTTAAAATACTCTCAAAGGTGTAAATATTCAGATTTTGATTCAGATAAAATAATAATCAAGAGGCTGAAATAGAAGAATGAATAAAGCAGTACATTTCAGAAAATTTCTGGTCCTTAATCAGTCAATGAGGTGATTAAAACAGGCCCAATGTCATCAATGGGCTGGAGGAAACATTGCAAATCATCCCTGGCCGGTAGCACATTTTCATTTCTTTGTGACTATTACTTGGTGACAGAAGCTTTGTTTTTGTAGCAAAAAATGCTGTCAAGTCTGGACATGCCCCTCCATGGCACCTTAAAAACTGCAGCATCCACCTCACCAAAGCTCAAAGGCCTATCTTAATGGAAACCTCTGAGGCACAAAGAGCACTTTGCTGCAGGTGGTTTCCTGCCCTGAAACATCAGCCCAAACATCAGTTTCTGTTCACATCAGAAATGCCTCACCATCCAGGCCATGGCTTAACTAAAGCATGAAACTGGTGTTACAGAATGGAAAAGTGAAAGCAATCAAATTTGCTCTTATTATTTTCCATAATTGCTTTTACTGGGAACTGTTTAAAGCAGTCGGATGAATCATCAATTCCAGCTAACTTGAAGGGAGTGAGGTGGTGTATTTACAGTGACATCTCCTCTTCCTCATTTGCTCTCTTGAAGGATTGCAAGGTGTGTCTGACTTGTGATAGCCATGGACTGTGGCAAGCCACGACAGTGTCACTGCTTAACAGAGAAGGCTCAGTTTAATGCAGTGAGGGAGAGAGCACAGTAAAAGCCAACCTGGCTGTGAAGCAGATTCACACGTTCAGTAGCTTCCAGCAGTTCATGCTCTGCCAGCTTCCTTGCCCGTTCAGTCTGGTCCAGCAAAGCCCTCAGCTCATCCAGCTCTGACTGGAGAAGATTGTTCCTCCTGTCAGAGACTGCCAGCTGCTCCTTCAGATCTTCATTCAC
>NW_008702725.1:0-1224 GCF_000695815.1 Acanthisitta chloris
CATTCCATGATTCTATGATTCAGTGAAGCAGGTGATATAGTTGGTGAGAGAGATCCTCATGTGCTGAGGCAGAAGGCTACTCTTGTTGGAAACCAAGGGAAAAAGTGGCCTTTCTATAGATTTCAGTTTCAGAGTCTTGGGTTTTTGTTCCCCAAAAGGCTGGGGATAGTGGGTAGGCTGGTGATTTGCATCTGGAGTTGGTAACACTACCCTAAGGCATTAGTAGTAGCAGTACCACAGCAATTCCTGTCAGGCATTTAGCAGCAATCCATGCTGTGTCCTGCATGTGCCTATGACACGGTGCTGTTTTCCAATGAATCAGACTGGAAAAGCTGCAAAAGTAAGTTAGCAGTGCCACAAAGTGTTCAGCCATGTGTGTTCCTCTTGTGCACTGCAGCTGAGCTGCTGCTGGTGTGGCACCTCCTGTGTGCCAGGGCTGAGCAGGATGTTCCAGCTGCAGAAAGCGCCTGTGCCTCACATTGAACACAACATCCTCGTGGCAGGCACAGGCTCACGCTGTACTGAGGCTCTCCTCAGCCTTTGTGCGCTCCAGTCCTAATGATTTAATTGAATTTGACTGGTTTGTGCTACTGTGGTTGTACTCTCCACTGCATAAATCCCTGTTTTCCTGAGCTGCCACTTGCACAGAGAGTATGAAGCACGTTTGGAGCGTTACAGCGAGCGGATCTGGACGTGCAAGAGCACAGGAAGCAGCCAGCTGACACACAAAGAGGCTTGGGAGGAGGAGCAGGAAGTTGCTGAGCTGTAAGTATCACTGGAGACATGGGATGTGCCTATCTTTAGGCACTGGGGCAGAAGAGTGGGCTTGGGAATGCTGTGTGACTGCTAGTTTGTGAGGAGCTGTAAGGAGATCTCGGGGATGCTGGAGTCAAAAGCAGATTTGATGCCATCACTAATGCAGTTGAGTAATTTACTTATTTAGTGCTGGATCTTGGTGTTACTTGAACTAAAATAGTTCAGCATATGGTACTTGGCATATTTTAAAGTCTCTTGAGTAATGGCAATATTTTAGAGGGGGGAGAAAAAAATGAAACCTTGAAAGATGTAAAGTAAAACTACAATAAAAAGAGGCTGTGGAAGTGTTTCACACCAGCCAGATCCAGACCTGGAATTATTTTTTCCAGATCTGCATATGAGTTGTTGTACTAAATAACCAAACGTAGTGATGCTTTGGGGTTGTAGTGATGCTCCAGTTGAAACAAC
>NW_008702726.1:0-1246 GCF_000695815.1 Acanthisitta chloris
TTTTTTTTTTTGTTGTTGTTGTTATTGCTTGTCACATCAAATAAAAATCTAAATCCATGAATTTGATAAAGTTACTTTTCATTTTGTGAACATGAGGTTAAAACACAGTGAGTTCTGGAAAGAAAATGAAATGCTTTGTCCATCATTCAGATTTGGCTGCAGCTGCACTGTGTAAAAGTGTATTGCAAAAACAATATTCTCAACTGCTTTTGAAGCACAACCAAGAAGTTACTAATGAATGTTTATGACTTCTCTTGCTAAACAAGTCCCTAATAAGACACTGCTTTGAGCTGCATTTTCCCCCTCAGACACAACTCTTAATACACAAGTCAGCTTTGATACCCAAGGTGCTACCACGTGGCTGGTACACCAAACTCCTCTGAAACAGTTTTTCACAGACACTTGGTATTGTTGTAATGACAGGAACAGAGTCCTGTGGTACCATCTGGGTATTTGCCAGCTTAAACTATCTTCTCTTATTATCTTCTCTTCTTCAGTCCTTTCTCATTCTCAGGTTTGAAAGAACTGACTGAGAAGCCAAGTTGCAACCACCACACTCTCAGTGCCCTGAAATAAAAAAAAAAAATGAAGGAAAGCAGCCAAACTTGACCTGAAACACTTCATCTTCATACTTTCTCACTCCTTTTGCAAAAATTGCTTTTATAATGTCCTCCATTGACTCATAATCTGGACCTATGACAAGAAGTTTATTTTCACAGCTAGCCTTGTAATAGCTGAGTATGTGTAGGCATATATACTGGAAAAAACAAATAAATTACTGCAAGATGTGTTATTCTTAAACTAGCAGTGAAGATCCCTGTGCTACCAATCTTCATAGCTGGTATCACTCTGCTGGCTGCAGTAAGCTAGCACAAGTTTAATGGCATGTGTTAAATCACACCCTCATTGTTTTGGATCAAGATAATTTGTAATTTTTTTTCAGCAGTTGTAGATTGATAATATTAATATTGAAATTTCAGTCTCTATGATTTTTCTGCATAAGGTATCAATGCTTTTAATTTAGAAGAGTGAATCACAGATCAGATTATACTGCATAGCCATTTAAAGGAAAATTCCAGCTGAATTACAGCCATACGCTTGCACAAAATAACTCAGCAACGCAACTACATTAAAAAGCTAAGCCATGTCTAATAACACATTCACAATGTGTTTTTGTCTTGCATGGGGTTTGCTTGGCACCAAGGTTTTGGTACTGGGTGGAATTACAGGGGTGGCTTCTGTGAGA
>NW_008702727.1:0-1252 GCF_000695815.1 Acanthisitta chloris
AAAGAGGGAGGAGTTGAATACTAATGTAGAATATGGGATGCTCATTGAAGGAGGGAAATCCCCTTTGTATAAATACTAGTCAAAGGAGAAAAGTTCTTTAAGAACAATAAAATTCTTCTTTTCCTCTTCCATCTTCTTGTGTTTCATATCAAGAACCATGGAGGGATGTGTGTGTGTGGACTTTGCTCATGGAGTGAGGGCTAGAGAAATCCCCTCATCCCAGATCTGGAAGAGACTTTTATAGCTCAAATATATTAGAATTGCCAAGGCATCACTGTTTATGCAGGTGTAATGTGGGCACACTTTGATCTCAAGAGAGACCCTTGGCAAAGCTTCAGTGTGCAGACACTCATTTTTGACTGGGCTGTGCCATTGCTGGTAATCCCTTTTGCTCACATAGGAAAATAATCATTTGATAAGACAAAAAAGTAGGACTTCTTGCTCGGGTTCTAAAACATACGAATGAGTAGGAGCTTCAGCCTCAAGTCCTACTGTCTGGATGGTTTTCCTTCTGCATTTCTTTACAACAAGCCTCAAGTGTTTCTTACATATTGTATATAGTTTCTGTGTTTTGAGCATCTTTAAAACCTTAGAGACAAGTTTAATACAAATTAAAAGGTGGTTCAGAACAGCCTCTTGTTTAAATAAATAAACCTCAGGATTTGGGCTTCCTTAGGACTTCTTCCAAAGGGATTCTAGCTTTAGAAGTGGAGGAAGTCACCAAATGTTTTATGCAGTTCACTCCACCAAAGTCCCTCTATCTCTATTCCAGCACATTTAACAGGGGTTAGGATCACTGACTTTGATTTCAATGCAGTGAAGAAAATGTATTAAGTTTATTACAAGTAGAAGTGAAATTTTTCTTGGTGAAATACACTATTTTGTGCCAAATTAAAAGCACGTGGAGGAGCTTGTATGTCTGACACTTTCCACTTGTCCTTGAGACAGAATATCATAAGAAGAGTAAATGGAGTTTGAACTCATGGAGAGCTTGAATTTTCTCTGATTCAACACAAAAGGATTAATGCCATAGATTTCTGAGTGGATAAATAATCAATCCATTCTCTTTAAGACAATAAATCAGGGGAATATATTAGGCATTTGTATCATGTTTGAGTAAATAGATTGTATTTAACACTAGTTTTTCCCTGTATGATTTTTATCTTATTTTTTCTTTCCTCAGGAGGTTGTATCAAGGTAAAAGAATTGATTTGTAGCACAGAGATCTGAGCTGAATTGATTTTTTTTTTTT
>NW_008702728.1:0-1247 GCF_000695815.1 Acanthisitta chloris
CCCTCAGGAGTAGGAGAGCATTTAAACACATTTTTAGCCAACTCACATTTTGCAGATTGGAAATTTATCCATGATTAATGAAGGTGAGTATTTGGCCTACAGGGGAGGAGAGAAAAGGGACGGTGTAGTTGAATAGCTTTCTTTAATGGGCTTGGTTTGTTTCTGGAAATTGTTTGTTTGTATATTCTGTGCTTTCCAAAGTCTTCCAGTGCTGCCAGGTGTCTCTCAGGGAAGCAGAAGTCACTTCTTCCATCCTTCTGGCACAAGTGAGGAGGGAGGCTCCTGGTCAGCTGTTCCCACTCCCACGACTATCTTGGTAGGGACTTGTGTGAAGGTGCCTTATTGAGAAAAAATGAAGAGCCTACTTCTTCCCACTGATCCCAAATGGACACAGCAGAGAAACTGTGACTCAGTTTGTACAATTTCTGGCCTATTCAAAGGGAAGAATGTCAGTGCTGCAGTTTAAAGCACAATATAAAGTAACAACGCGCTTCAAAATAAGAGGAAGGGACTACACAGCTGATTTCTCACAGTTCCTTTCCATGTGGCCTTTAGTGGGCAAAATGTACTTTAATTTTAGGTATGACGTGCAACCTTAATACAGAATCAGAGCTCTGTGAAATATTTCTGGCAAGTGCTGCACTGTATCAGTTTCACACATGCACATGCTTTGTTGCAGTGTTCGCAAAATAGATATGGATCTTGCATAGGATAATCTATCTGTTAACTCTCTAAATTTGTTAGCTTATATTGAACTACGGGTTACTAGTTGTTTTAAATGCCTGTTATCTCATAATGTTTATAGGTTGGACACCAGCATATATGGTGGATGCTTCACTAATGAGAATATGGAAAAACATAACTTGTACTTTGCTTTTCTCTTAAAATTTGTAGTCTCTTTTGCTTTGAGGCATCAAAAGAATTTAATATAATAGTCATTTTGGGCTTTGGAAAAGCAATTAATTTCTAAAATAATGCATTAAACATGAATCATGGTGCTTTCTTCTTAAAACCCAAACAGATGATCTCCTCTTTCCTGAAATCTGCACTAATTGCATGTTAACTATTCTTAAACATTAGTAATAAAGAGTCTGGCATAGAACTAATTCTGTGCAATCAAAAAAAGATAGGTCCACTTTTTATTATCTGTCATTTATGCAGAAAGCAAAATCTGTATGGCAGTAGAATGAAATCCCAGGATATAAAACTAAATGAAATATATTTAACCATCCAGTGATTTGAGCAGT
>NW_008702729.1:0-1241 GCF_000695815.1 Acanthisitta chloris
AGGCCAGTAAGAGCTCTAAGCTTCGAGGTTTCAGTCCTTCAACAATTTGAGTAGTGCCCAAGTATCCCAGTGATGGGTACTGCAGCCTCAAGAAGATAAACTGGGAGTGGTTTCCAACATGCATTTGTGAGATTGGCTAACCCATGGCATAGCATACGGGATGGGTGTGGAGGGGAGGAAAGATCTTCATAGACTGTAAACAGCCTGAATATTATCCTCCCATCATTACTATATCCTTCTTCTCCAGGGATCACCAGCTGGGACAGGGAATAGATGAACCTGAAAACAGCACTGTCTGAAACACAGATTTTATTGCTGTATGCCCCAGCTGCTGAGGAAGGAGTGACTACACACAGGTAATTTGCCAGGACACAACAAACACACAGGAGGAGCCTTCTGCTCCCTTCAGTAGGTCAGACATAGAAGATAGAGGCTGGCAGATGCAGCATAGTCCTCTCCCACTGCCTTGGTCATCATTCCTGTCTCAATCCTGGCCCTATGAACCTCCCTGGCTCCCCTGCAAGCCAGGACACTGCTGCCTCCAAGGCTGCTTTGGCCTTTTCCTCCAATGTGGGGACTTGCAGGGTGGTCCGGGCAGCAGAGTCGATATACTGAAGCTGAACACCATCACACAGCAGGGACAATTGGGCCTGACAGCATCGAGAGCAAGTCCGGGCTCTGGCAGGGCTGTCACTGCAGCAGGGCCTGTGTCCCCCACCAGGTGATCTGCCTCTTGTCTAAACAGCTGAACTCCACACTCAGGGAGCAGGCAGGGATGCAGGCACATGGGTATGGCTGATCAAAGCCACAAACTATTCTCCAAGAGAAAGTCCAGGCTGATCTCTGCAGTGGCAGCTGCATTTCCAGTCCCTGGAGGCAGAATGCAGTGAGAAGGAAGCCAAAAAAGCCCCATCCAAGCACAAAATCTTTCTTCCTCCTTCCATCAGATCATCTCCTTTGCCAGCTGCTCAGCTCCTCACCTCCAAATCCTCATCAGCTCCTGGGACTGAGAAAATCTGCAAGTTATCAAACCTCACCTGCCTCTTTGCTCAGATCCACACTGGGAAGCCGTCAACCCTCCCCGATCCCACCTCTCACCCTCATCACAGTCCATTGCTGCCTGGAAAGTTTTCTCCTCTCCAAGGAGCCCACACACAGTGTGACTACTGAACTCCACACGTGGCTGGCAAGCCATGAGGGGATGTTTGTGCTCCTATCCAACTCGCAGAACCAACCAACAT
>NW_008702730.1:0-1244 GCF_000695815.1 Acanthisitta chloris
TCTCTTCCAGCTGTGATATGTATCCTTGACAGTGAGGATGTGGTCAGTACTCATTCAGAAAATCACCCTGAGGGCAAGTGTGTGGATGTACCTGAAGAATGTAACCGTGAAGCTGAAGAAGTCCCTGTTTCTAACAATCTTCCTAAAACTGAGGAAATCAATGTGAGTGAACTATTTTCCCATGTTCTACAAAATGGAAAGCAGTTTGCAAATTGAGGACAGACCTGTTTTACTGACAATTAGAAGGCACACAAAAATGTCTCTGTTTCTTCAGCTGCTTAATACAAGTTAAAACCTCATTAGTAAGGGCAGGTATATTTTTCTCTTGTGCATTTTCTGTTCTTAGACTACAAATAGAACCTGTTAAGACTTAGGCCTTTGAGAGCTGTAGAAATACAAAAAAAATGCCTGAACTGTTTTAAAAAATAACACGCATTCATTTGGTTTACTGGAATTCAGACATTTTTGATTTGACTTTAAAATAGTTTTAATGTTTACTGTTTAATATTTGCTGAACAAGAAAGTTACAGGAGTGCAGCTCTTTGATACTGGGGGCCATTTACCAAATGACAAAATGATATGGGGACCAAACTCACTTTCAGAATTATTTAGGTGCTTGGGTCCTTTACTATTTGTTCCTTCTTAATACAAACAGAATTCCCAGTAATGAGCTCATTTTCATCTTGAGATAGTTCTTCATGAGATGGAGGTACTTAGGGTATATGTGTTACCTCATGCCATCCAAGTGATCCTTAGAGTGCAGTGTTGAGCTCTCAGATGCTATACCTGGCCGGTCTGAGTGTTGCAGTTGCAACTATCATGACCAAAACTTTAAACTTGGGGGGGATATAACTGTATTTTGCCCTCGGACACAGAGTGGGTCACTGTGTGTGGATTTGTCGTAGTGCAGAAGTCACTGCAACGTGATGATCACTGCTGGTTACATATACACCTTGTATTGCAAAATTGCTCGTTGTTCATGGGTCGTGACAAATCATTAGTCCTGAATGGAAATATCAGAAATGGAGCATGTGAATGGCAGACACTGCTCTGATCTGTCCCTTAAATAGATGAACTCTCATCTGTAGTAGGGAGCATGTTGTATGTTTCACATTCAGTGAGGATCTGAAAGGAAAAGCAGATTTTCACTGTGTTCAGTTTCATCTAGCTCCATGTGAAGTTAGTCTGTTTAGTAATGAATAGTGCATTAACAGATATTTTTTAACTTCAGATTACTGAAGATA
>NW_008702731.1:0-1246 GCF_000695815.1 Acanthisitta chloris
GGCGGGCAGCAGAGCGGAGCGGGCAGCGGAGGGGATTTCTTATCCCCCTCTGTCAAACGAAGGGAGCAAATTCCGAACGCAAACGGGCTTGGGCTCTGATATTTGATTTTTTTCTAGTTTCAGGGGCCGCTCTGTGCTCTGCAATTAGATTGACACATGTACAACATCCCCAGCCATTCAAGGGGATTCGCAGGCACACTCCAAGGGGATTTTTTTTTCCTTTTTCTTTTTGGGTGGAAGATATTAAAGAGGTATCTGTTGTTTGGCAATTTTGCTAAGTCTGTCTTCATTACTTCAACATTGTGCATTTGCTAATTTGGAAGCCCCTTCCTATTGACAGCTCTGCTCCATACACCTGCAAGCAATTTGCAGAGCTCCAATATAGGAGAATTGCAGAGATGGCAGCTCGCACCTATTTTATTTTTTTTTTCTTCGCTTTTCTCAATGCACAGCAAATTTGGCTTTCAGTGCGTTATCTCTTTTGTTAATGCAAAAAGATTCCCTGGGCGAAAAAATTGCTCATAATTACCAGAGAGATGGGGAAACTGCATTAGAATAAATAAACCTGAAATTACTGTAATTATGTTGTGTTTGATGGGCTCGGCTTGTAATCAAGAAGAGAATACAGTGAAATGATGCTGACCCTCTTGGGTTTGCAGCTGTACGCTCACTTTGGGGTCTTTTTTTGCAGAAAAGAGTCATTTTGATCATCATTAAGCTGTGTGTAACCTATTTCAGAAGTGTTTGAAAATGAGGGGCACTTTTTTTTTTCCCAACAAGGAAAAAATATATCCCAAAATTACATTTTGCCATTTACAGGCTCATCTATAAGGCTGTGTTTGCCGGGTGACAATTGGTAAAGGTATAATATTCGAAATCAGGACTTAATCATTGTAATGAGGTATTGTTTCAATATAAGCACCTCTGGATTATTCATAGTTTAATTAATATCCTCATTATGAAAATCTTCGAATCAGATATTTGATGAACTACTTGTCAGCAACAAGGCAGAATTAATTAGGCCTGTACTGAGATTAACATTTTCAAATGTACAATTATAATGGCCCCTAACTCAAGACCGCCTCGCGGAGAGAAAACTAATAATTTCTCTATTTGATCTGTTAGCAAGATGTTATTGAATTAAGAGAAGCTAATATATCTTTAAAGCGCTCCGAGCTGCTTGACAACCTTGTTCCTGTCCGGTCAAAGGCGTTTGGTGTCCGGCGGAGCCGCCGCGGGACGGCGC
>NW_008702732.1:0-1190 GCF_000695815.1 Acanthisitta chloris
TGATTCTATTTCATACAAATCACCAGCATATTTCCAGGAACAGCAGTAGTAAGAACGAGTATCTCTTCAGTTCTCCTTTTAGTCTTGAGAGGGTGCTGGAGCTTTACTGTGGTGGCAGAAGGATGCTAGCAGGAGCTGGGAAAACTGGTTTTCGACTGATTTTGCTTCCCAATTTCTTTCAATGCTTTTAAATAAGTTTCAAATAATTCCTGATATACCAAAGAGAATCTTCTCAAAGGAGGCAATAAATGGGGCAGAGTTTTCATCTCTAATGATTCACATGAGATGTTGTTCAGGAGGAGTATTAACTTTGGTCTTCAACGTTCATTTTTGTCTTAAAAGCCATTTGATTGTTGACTTTTCACAGGTATGGCATCTGGAAGATTAAAGCCAAGTATAAGAAGACTTTTGTCACCTCAGCTGTTGCACAATTTGAAGTGAAGGAATACGGTAAGCTGTGCCCACACTGTGAACCTTCATTTTATGGTTCTTCAGTACTTTGAATCCCTTGAAACTGCCACGAGTCTTCTATGTCTGTGCAGGAGCATCTCCCTGGGGCTTTGTTTATATAAACCACATCTAAGTGGCTTTCTTCTCTCCTCCCTTTTCAGCAATGCCAAGCTTTTCCATCGTCATAGAGCCCGAAAGTCACTTTATTAGTTCTGATAAATTTGAGAACTTCAGGATTGTTGTGAAAGCTAGGTAAGGATATTTGACTTGGATTGCTAAGTATGTTGTATTTTCCTCTTCTTTCACCTGATGGGTGATCCTCCTGTGCCCAGAAATTTCCTCTTTTCCTTCCTCAAGGAACCCTTTCACCAAAATCCTTTCTCCTCTGTAGGAAATCGAAGTGACCCTTCTTAAAATCCTTTCAAAGTGATTGTCTTTCAACAGAAGTGTTTAGAGCTACACAGACATTTGTTTTCTATCTCTTGCCTAGGAAATTATTCTTCTTCAAAAGCAAATGTTTTGTTGCAGCCATTAAAGTAATCTTAAAGCATTGATATTGTTGGTTTCTTCTCAGCTACTTTTATAACAAAATGCTTCCAAGTGCTGATGTTTTCCTTCGTTTTGGAATAATTGAAGGGAGTGAGAAGAGGATGATGCCCCAGGCAATGCATGTAACCAGGGTAAGAAGCAGCAAGCAGAGTTTATGTAGATTTTATATGCCTAGTTCAGGACTGAGCCAG
>NW_008702733.1:0-1247 GCF_000695815.1 Acanthisitta chloris
CAGTGCTCAGCTTTCATTACTCCCATTTCCCATATCTCTCCCTTGAAGAGAATGTTGTGTTTTCTAAGAAAACATGCTAAGTGTATGCTTTTATTTAAAAACAGGTCTATTACATGGAGCAGTTGCTTTGCTGTGTACAGGCATTGATTGAGGTGTGCCAGGAGGACTGCAAAGAAATTAGCTTGCAGCTCATGAAAGTTCTGGTGACCATAATGGCAATCCCATCCTCGCAGGGCCTTGAAGAAAAGGTAAACTGTGAGCTGGTTTCATATTCTGCTGTGTGTCTGAATTGTACTCTTGGTAAGACACTTTGTTTAAACAGAACTATAATTATTTATGGGGAGTAATGGCTCATGGCTAGTCTGAGGTTGTGCATCTCTCTCTGTCCACACTGCAGATGGTTAAAACCAGCATCGAGGTGAGAGTTGAGATTACAGTTTGGTACAGCAGAGCCTGCAGAATTATATTTCTTCATAACCTAAAGGCTTATAGAGTTAGAGCTGGAGTTAGAGTTACATGCTGGTTCTGAGAAGGGCCCTAGAATTCAGTGCTATTTTGTGGCCAAAAGCACCCAGGATGGGTCTGTAGGCTGGAGTTACAACAGGAATTTGGTTTTTTTAAGTATGTTTAGGTTAGGTTTCAGAGCAGATGACTTGAGGTGCATTACTGGAGCAGGGGAAGCTCAGAGCTCACAGCTGGATGGGACAGCCATTGGCACAGAAGAGCACTGTGCTTGGATGGGTATTAATTACTGGGCCACAGTTTAGGTCAGGTTTTGGCACAGGAAGTGTCCAAGTGTTTATGCTTGTGCTGGATTTTGTAAAGCCTTGGCCATGCTGGTGGTGCTGGTTGAACTGTTGATACTTACTTTTTAGGTGGATATAAGTCACTGGGAAGTGATATAAGTCACTGTCCAGGTGGATATAAGTCCTGGTTATACACAGAAAAAAGTCAACTGTATTTTCTGACTATTAAAGAACAATTCACCTAGAGATCAAGAGCACTACTAGCCTTAAAGAAGTGGTAGTTTCACAGTCAATTTTCTAACCTTCAGCCAAAGATCAGCCTGATTTTACAGGAGTTGACCTTTTTACCTCCCCACCAGCACCAAAAGTCGTAGGAATGCTTTAAAATCAAGGACAGCTGGAGATGCCCTGATAATAGATGAGCTTTTTTGGCTAAACATTATCTCACCCTCTTATTTCCATCTTCCTCTTTCTTCCCCGAGCTAAATATCAAATAAATCA
>NW_008702734.1:0-1248 GCF_000695815.1 Acanthisitta chloris
AAAAAAAAAAAAAAGAAAAATTAAAATATGTACACTGAAAAGTTAGAAATATGAATACTAATTCCAGTCTAGAAAAAAACAATAATAAAAAAAAGAAAATGTGTTAATAATAAAGAGTATAGTTAAAGCAATCTTTCTGGGAATGTGTTAGCAATAAAAGAAAATCAAAAGTTGCTGTATGGAACACTACAAGAATTGCTATTGTCAGGCAGTAGATAAGGAGACATATGGTGCCTGTTTGAAATGCTTTAATACAAATTAAATTAAACAATGTCCTTCCTAATGTTTAAGAATCCGATTTCCATGTTGTTGTAGGAGAGTATTGTTCAATAGATTTTACTAAGCATGTGTTGTTTTGTTCACTGTTAACGTATTTTAATTCCTGGACATAATTATGATCCTACCCTAAACCAGACAGACAAACTAATCTTCAGAGGTTACTCTTCATGACAACGCAGGGAGATTCAGAGACACTGATATAAGGCAGCCAAAAGTGGCAGCAGTTATCAACAACCTATCTTATATGTTCTGTGCTTCACAGGACTTCACATGCAGTGCATTACTCCAGGCTCTCTTTTCTTTTCCTCCCTTGTTTTAGTCCCTACATTAGTTTCAAAGGCTTGTTAGCTCATATATCAATCAATAAATACCAAACAAAAAGCTGCTAAGCAATATTTGAAAACAAAAAGACAAAATTTAAGCCTGATGACTGACATGTTAATTTCACAGAAATACAAACAAAGCAGTTTAGCTAGTAGGAAAAGCAAGTCAGAAGTTTTGTGTACACATTAAACTCAGCCTCAGTGTTATTTCTTTATTATTGTTTATTTGTTTTGTAATCACAAAAGGGCAACACTTCTATCACTGTCAGCTGCAGTACACACTAGAGGATCTGCCCCTTTATCTAAGGTAACTTCGCCCAGACAAAATTAACTACTGCTAGAAGTTACACTATTCGAGACAAGTCTTAAGGTCTTAACATCCTTTGAAATGAAGAATTTCAGTAAATATTTGGCTTTAAGCAGAAGCTTAAATGCCATCTTGAATAGTAAAAGATCTTAACGCTCTCTGAAGCGTTTTACTGAGCCCGACTACACTCTTCAACACAACCAAATCCTCCTTAAATAAGTCGAAGATGTTTTTCTTGAAAACGAGGCACAACGTAGAGTCATTTAATTTGCACGTTTACATGTCCTAGAAGCTGTACCGACACAACAACGATGCCCAATATTCAGCTCCTAAAACACT
>NW_008702735.1:0-1260 GCF_000695815.1 Acanthisitta chloris
GCTGCCCCAGTGACTCCCAGGGGGCACTGCGGAGGATCTCCCCCTTCCCAATCCTCAGCAGAGTTTCCCTATTCTCCATCCACAGCTAAAGAAGAACTCCCTGTTCCAAATTCACACCTAAAGACAACTTCCCTGTTCCAAAACCATAGGGAAGGAGAGTTTCCCTATTCCCAGTCCACAGTTGAAGAGGATCTCCCTATTCGCCATCCACAGGCAAGGAGAGTTTCCTTATTCCCAGTCCACAACTAAGAAGAATTTCCCTGTTCCCAATCCACGGGGAAGGAAGATGTCCCCAATCCCAATCCACACAAATTCCCCTTCCTTTCGGAGCTGAGCAAATCCAAACCCCAGCACTCCTCACTCCTGGATAAATCCCAAGGAAAGAAACGCCCAAACAGCAGCCAGGAAATGGGAACCCCCAAATTCCCCAGTCTAATACCAGGGATATCCAACTCCAGAGAGAAAAACAAGGAAACTACCCCAAATCCATGGGATTTGGGCAGCAGCTGGTGGGATTAGCACCCGGAGCTGTGCCAGGGCTGAAGGTGTTGGATATTGCTTCGAGTTCCAAGCCAGGATCCCTGCAGGAGCCTGGAATCTGGGAAAACCCCAGGAATCCTGGAGCAAAGCTTGGAGAGTCACTGCAGCCCCAGCACAGCTCCAGGGGCTGTGGATCCCACGTGCAGGGAACAGATTCCCAGAGGAATCGCCCCAGGAAGAGCCTGGGAAGGAATTCCTGGAGGAATCACCCAGGGAAGGGCCCGGGGAGGAATTCCTGGAGGAATCATTCCAGGCTGGGATGAGGACACTGAGGCTCCGCTGCTGCACATTAACCAGCTGTTTGCTCTGCAAACACTGCCAGAGGCTCTGGATCATTCCCAAAATCCCTGGGGATGGATGTGAGAGAGGCTCCAGCCCATTCCCAGACTCTCCAGGGATGCTCCAACCCATTCCCAGACCTTCCAGGGATGTCCCTGCCACATCCCAGATTCCCCAGAGCCTGGAGCTGAAAATTCCCAGTTTTTAAAGCTCTGCTGGATTTCCCCTGGATCATCCCAGGACAGAGCTGTCCCTGTGCCCTGTAGGAGCCTCTCCATGCCTCCAGGATTCCACACTCTCATCTCTCTTCCATCCCACAGGGAAGGACCAAATCCCACCCCTGGACCCCTCTTACCCCCACAAATTCTTCACAGACCCCTGGACCCTTCTACTCCCCCTGGACTGACCCCCCCAAATTCTTCACAGACCCCCAGACCTCTC
>NW_008702736.1:0-1257 GCF_000695815.1 Acanthisitta chloris
GATGGGAATGTTGTGCCTTTTGTGGGTGTAATTATTTACATAGCTTTTACTTTACACTGGTGTGTATAGCAGAAATCCAAGAACATTCAAGCTGCACAAAACATTGTGTAACAAGAAAAACACTCTCCCTGTCCACTGGAAAGGCAGAACCCACAGCCACATAGATCAAGCTGGCAGAGTGTGGGTGGTTTTAGGCTATGAGCTCTGAATACAGAAAATCAGCTGGGATATATATATAAGGCATTTCAGGAGGAAAAAAAACCAACCCCAACCATCAACAAAACCACCACCACCAAAACAAATGCAACCAACCAAAACCAGTTGTGGCTCGTGTATCCAGTATCAGAAGATCTGCATTTCTGCTGGCCAGCAATAGTTCTGCTCATGTGTTTTCCTGCTGCATTGCTGCTCTTCTTGCTTTTGGTGTTTTAGAACTGCATCACCATAGAACAAGGAATTTGACAATAATGTGTTTTGCTGCTTCTGTGAGATGGAAGGCAGCATGCACAACAAAGGCCACAGGTACTCAGGCAGGAGGCACAGGGAGGTATTTTTGAAACAGATAGGCATTAGAAGACATGAAGAACAGCAGCAACAGAACAAAATGACTTTTATCATAAAGTTGTGGCCTGTGTTCAGTCTTCACTTCAAGTTCTGTTTCTCCTTAGTGCCAGCAGTGTGTTATGAGCACTTGACTTCACTGAGCTCCTGTGGCCTTAGGACTGCTGGGCGAGAAGACGGAGAAAGGACCAAAGGCAGTAGACTCCAAGCAACATTTGTCATCTAATGTGGTGGTTCATTTGACCAATGACAATGTTAGAATTCAGTTGCAGGGGACTTCTGACATGTCATTCATCAGCTTCAGTTCAAAGTTAAAGGAAAGTCTCTTGGAAACCATTCTTACATTCCACCTTTAAAACCATGAATGTCAGCAGGGACTCTAATTTCTAGAGGTATGAAGGTTTACCAGTCTGAGCTTACAGGTAGCACCAATATTGACTGACTTTTCCACATTCCCTCCTGAAAAGCATTAGCGTAATTGGAAATTGTGCACGGTTGCATCTTCTCCAATCTTCCTGTAAAACAAGTTTTGACTTCCACAACTAAGTGAAGCTCCCTGTCCTTTCTAACTTCAAATACAAGACTGATTTTCAAACCCCAAACTCAGTCTTTTGCATGTCAGCTCTCATCTGCAGCAAGAAGCTAGATCAGAAAAGAAGCACTAAAATATTTTTTCTAGGAAAGACTTTTTGTGTC
>NW_008702737.1:0-1253 GCF_000695815.1 Acanthisitta chloris
CCTAAGCCTCCAGCACAGCCCTATTTCCTTGTACAGCTGCATTTATCTACTCCCATGATCGAGAAGAAGGGAGCTGAGGTCAGGATATAACAGAACTAGCAATTATGGGAGTATCCAAGTAAACCTGTTGATGTGAGGAGACCTGAGGAATGAGTGATGCAGGAGTGAACATTCTCCCCTGCATGTGCATGTATGAGTTTGCTACGTCTTCACATCCTCAAGGAGCATTTATTTGGTTATGCTCCTTGGTTATCTATGCTGTTGGTTATCTGTGCTGCTGATCTTGCTCTCCTCATCTCTTGGCACCAGCTGTGCAGCTGTCTGCAGTGGGGCTGTGCAGGAGCCTGGCTGTGAGTTAGACCATGTGCTGCTAAAAGAAAGGGGAGCTGGCAGCTCCAGTAGTACACCTGTAAGGTATGGGTGTATAGGATTTCGTGGGTGTGTGCTTTCTTAAAGCTCTGCAGGGAAATAAGAGGTAGTTGTGAAATACTGTAGAGGTCTTCTGTGAAACATTCTAGGTCAGCCAGGGAAGAGTTGTGTGAGGAAGCCAATGAGATCCTCTTTCTTATAGTTTGTCTTAAAATTTGGTCCTCCTGAACCTTCTAAGGGGCCTATTCACCTGCAGTCTTGCTTCTCTTGTCACTGCTGTTCTGCATTTCTTTAGAGCTGCTCATCTCTCTGCTTCTCTGGCCAGGGTGTCTAGATCTGGCCAGGGCTGAGAGGTTGGTTATTGGAGGGTGTAGGAAGCACTGATACAGGTGTGTACACCTTTCCTCTGCAAGAAAAGGATGCATGTAAGAGCTAATGGCATTTGTTTCATGTCCTGTTTCCTATCTGCCAGTGTGTGTGCAGATATCTGCTTCCTTGATGGCCACTCAGCTGGACATCTTCTCCAGGACATCTTCACACGGGAGCTGTGTCTGTCTGGCCATGACCGTGTGATAAACCATTGTTTCCTTAGGAATATGGGCCCAAATAGCTTTTTGTTGCTTTGTGGCCAACAGCTCTAAGAGCTTTGTTTGGAGCAGACCCACAGTACCTTTGCAAACCCTTTGTTTTCCTGGTCCCTTTCCATCATGTCTGTGCAATAGGGATATGCTCTGCAGTGTATGCTCTGGCAGATTTTCATAAGAAGTTATAAATATTTCCAACTCTCCATCTCACTGAAAGCATTCAAATTGTGTCAGCTAACAGGCAGCAGTCCTGGGAGCTCATCTCTTCTATGCTGGTTCATGAGCTGTATCAGGGTGGGG
>NW_008702738.1:0-1260 GCF_000695815.1 Acanthisitta chloris
TGGCTGGGGTTAAACCACAACAGTATGAGACAATTTCAGAATTGCTATAAATATGATTGAGGTCCCAGTGCACTTACTCTGAATTAGGAAGTTATGTTTTCCACTTCTGTGTACATAGTTTTATTTGAAGTGGTTGAGAATATGTCTAAATGGTTTTATAAGAAAACTGGTCATCATTTCTTAGGGAATATATATCGATCACATATACCTGTGCCTATTTAGACTTGATATTTATTCAGATGTCTTTTAGATGTCAAATCCAAGAGGTTTTAAAATTTTCCTATACCATATTCCTTGCCAGGTACAAGTTTTCCACCTGCACCTGGTTATCCATTTTTATGGAAGTCTTTTCTGTAAAATTAATGTTCAGGAAACCAAGAACATGGTATGACTACCGTCCTTGAAACACGTTTTTTAAAAAAAAATATAATTTTGCAGGTTGACCCCATTTGTCAATTATTACATTATTTATCCCCATTTTTGTGTGGTCTACAAAGAACAGGAATTTCAGCTTTGAAATCCAGTCCACTAGCTGAACATAGAGATATTTCTAATCCAGTTAAAAAATGTTTCTTAGGTCAGTTCACAGCAGTAAGAGAGATGGTAAGCACAATTCAAACATTCCCCAAAATTCATTTTTAAAGCATTGGATCTCAGATGGATCTCAGTAACTGAAGCACAGCACAGTCCAACTAAAAATCAGTTTCTTAAAGGGAAATGGAGATAAAAAAGTTGTGAAGGCATAACATGCTGGTAATCCTACACATATTTCTAGTGGCCTTCCCAAGTATTTGTACATGCCTAGTGTCAGGTCAGAGTTACACAAATATTACTCATGATATACTTGCAGCCCAAACATTCAATACTCTTTTCTTGCCTTCTGTCACCTTCTGGTTTATTTTTCTCTGATTTCTCCATTCTTTCCAGGCACTTACTACCACAGTAACTGCTGTGTCTTTCCTGCTATTTTTATTTAGCCTTTTTTAATACCTAGCCTTTATTTATACCATTTGAGTAACCCATAAATTAGCTAAAAGAAATACCCTGGGGGATTAATGTTGTTTGCAATCATACGGCTGAAATCCTGCCACCATTAAAATCTATGGGAGTTTTGCAACTGATTTCAACCGAGATAAGATTTCATTCCCAACTTATTGAAGTAACATCAACAGCACACAGAGAGAGCTAAATTTGAAGCCACGAGGTTCTGTAATTAAAAGCTTCCTTTCAGGTAATTGACTTTTGCACAAACAATCTAAA
>NW_008702739.1:0-1223 GCF_000695815.1 Acanthisitta chloris
CACAACCACATTAGTAATTTTAATAACAAGGGATGCTTAAGGAGTCAAAATAAATATTGATGTTCTCCTCCTTCCTGAAATATATGCAAAACTATCATTTCCTCAGAGTAAAAGGAGGATCTCCCAAAGCTTTGGAATGCACAGACCATTCCTTCAGGTCTGTTTTGATATACTTTCTTCTTGATTGTCCCATTTTCACTGAAAGGAGATAGCTTTCAAAATTAGTGTTCCATGAGGTGGCTCCTGCAGATGATAAGATTAGGTTTTTAAGTTGTTAGCAAGCGTGCACCTAAGTCTTGCAACTTTTGCTGTAAAACTCAGAGGAAGTGGGGGAGAAGGTAAAGTTGTGAAGTTTTGTCTCCATTTCCAGATACCTTCTTGGCAATAACATGAAGTGCCCTATGGGTCAACTCCATAGGCTCTCCCCAGGCAGGAGTTCCTCAGGAGTGTGTACTGCACCTATACAGCCTCTGTGAAAACATATGTGCTCTACAGAGAGATCTGACTTCTCCATCCTCTGGAGAAGGCCATGGGCAAAGGGGATGCTGTTCCCTTGAGTCTCACACAGTCAGAGTGACTGTGGGTCATGCCAATTTTCACGCAAGCAGACAGAGTAGGGATGTGCTTTGGGGATGGTTTATCAGTTTACATAGAAATATTATTTGGTAGTAAATTGCATGACCTAAGCCAACAGTCTCTTCCTGATCATTCTGCCTTTTGTTGTTGTTGTACACCTAACTTTGTTGTCTGGTGTAACCTCTTCTTGTTGCAAGGATGTGTACGACACCTCACATGTTGTGCTTAACCACGAGGTCACTGAGGGATGGGGAGGGGAGGGGAGTGGTGGAAATTAGTCACTCCTGATGCACCAGATGTCAAAGGTCTTTGTCCTTTCAGCTTCAGTGAAGTCTTTCTTTAAGTTTCCTCCAACTCTAGTAGGCCTCTTTGTTCAAGAAATACCTGTCCTGACTGCCAAATTCTAAAATACTGTTTTATCTTCTTTGTTTAGTGAGACGTATTATAAATTGCTCTGGGAAAGGGAGAAACAAGCCCTTCTGCAGAGAAAGCATTTCCTCTAGTGCAGCAATCACAGCAGCTCACAAAACGTGGCTCTGCTCCAAATCCCAAATTTGGGGTTAGCAATTAGGAAGTCTTAGCTGCTAGGGATGTGGAGTTATTCCTTCTCCTCTTCTGCCATTATTGGTATTCTTTCTCTAAGTTAA
>NW_008702740.1:0-1262 GCF_000695815.1 Acanthisitta chloris
CTTCCAACCTGGTTGATTCTATAATTCAGTCATATGGATTTCAAACACACAATAGTTAATTACCTTACATATAACAACCTCACAAGTGTAATCATCAATCATTGTCTTTTCATGTTTTCTGCTAGTTTTGCAATTTGGAGTTGGTTTGAATCAGTCCATATTATCTGTGCCCCAAGTGCAGAGATAGCAAGTGAAATTATAGATCCACTAAATGATACTGAGAGACTAAGTTTGTGGTAGACCCTTATGTCATAAATTTAGGGTTTTTTGAGATTCAGTTTCAAGTGAGTTTTTGTGGCACTTCCAAAGAGGTTAAATAATTTTTTTTTCCCTCTATCAGCTGCTATTTCAGAAAGGAAGTCATGAACTGATAATGTGCAGGGGATTACTAAATTCTTGGTCCATAGGGAGAACCAAAGCTTCTGAACACTGGCCACACTGCTGCTTGCTTGCTTACCCTCTAATAAACTTTGCACTAATTGCAAATTGTAGAAAAGTATTGTAGAAACAAACCATCCAGCTTGCAGAAAGGCTGTGGAAAGAGGGACTGAGAAGCCAACATGCTGCTAGATTGCTGGGTACATTTGGAGAATATCTCCAAGTGTTAATAAACAGGCAATGGACCACCAGAAGAAGAGAGAAACTTATATATTACTTAACATGTGATGCAAAAAAAACCCAGTAGCAATATTCAGTTTTGTGATATTGATGCTTAGGAAGAGACTGTGATAAATGGCTGAACACTATAGTCCTGAGAAAAAAAAAATCACACATCTTCAAATCTCTATGCATAAAAACAATGGATGCAAGAGTTGAGTTTGTATACAGAACTCCCTGTGATAAAGACTTTTAAAAACTTGAGGTAATAGCTTTTAAATATTTTGGTGAGAGAAAAAAGAAAGCAAAGAAGTGGGACACCATTGTTAGAAATGGTGTCTTAACATAGGAGAGAGTGATTTGATGAGTTCTGAGAGAAAAACTGCACATCAAAAGATGTTCAAAGAACTTGCAGAGTTAAGAATTTTCCTATTCCTATGTGATTTCAGAGAAAGGAATCCCTCATCAAAGGCTGAATCTCTTGTAGAGGTTGTGAATCCAGCTTAGTAGGGAGATTTATGAGAGGAGCAACTTTATCTCTATAAAGATATCTCCTACTGAATTTCGGTGAGAGCGCTGAGAGTTTGGAACAAGTGTATCAAGCTAAAGGAAGGCAAGAAATAAGACAAAGATAGAACAATGGAGAAAATAACCCTCATAGGCTC
>NW_008702741.1:0-1262 GCF_000695815.1 Acanthisitta chloris
TCCAGCCAGTTCTTTATCCACTGATTGGTCTACCCATCAAATACCAAACTTTTGGCTTGTCCTAATGCCAACACATTCACAACACTGAAATCCTCTGGTACTTGAACCATACCCTGGTGAAGTAAAACTTCAAGGCTGTTAGTATAAGAAAGATAAGAAAGTTGCCTCTGCTCTGAGATCTGGGAGAGACATCTGCAATAGCAGATACCCTGACAATGAAAATGCTTGGAAAATCAAAGATGCAGAAGCCAAAATACACAGCAGCATCTTTAGCAAATAAGGATGTGCTGAACCCAGTGGGAGCTGCAGGAGAGCAGCACCTCTAGGAAAAAAAAATAAATTAAGGATTTGCTCCATATGTTTTGAATTGGAGGCCAGTACATAAAAGAGCGGAATGTGAATCTTCCTAATGCTTATAAAATACAGAAAGAGTGGTGCTTACTAATTATCTTTTAAATTGGCTAATATGTCACCTGATGAGTATGTGCCTCTGCTGGGCCATCTGGGAGTTTAGTAGCTGCATGAGGCATTAGGTTACATTACAACACACGCAGGAATTCATTATCTGGGGTAATTCTCTTTCAGCCATCAAGCTATTCCCCCTACTTGAAGCCAATGAGTTTACTTTCCCATGAAACCTACTCTGTATTCACTCCCTAAAATAAGTACTAATTAGCTAAAGATAACAGTGAAATAAACCACTTTAATTGGGGAACAGAAATTGGCAGTTAAACATAAAAGTGTGTATGTAAATATGCTGATTATCTTCAGAGTTTGATAAAACATCTGTTTTCTCTGCAGAGTACAGGTATTTCTTCCCAAACCATGAGAACACTGCTATCATATCAGCACCTTAATTATATCAATTCAAAAGAAGCCCCAAATAATTAAGTTGGCATCTTTATTTTCCTATCTAGGCAATGCTGGACTACCTTTTGCCTTGGTAATTCACTCCTTCACGTACATGTAGTTCAAAAGTGAGAAACATTGTACCTTTCATTCCTCCTTCATGTTGTGAATGAAAAGTACAAAATTTTCAAAGAGCAAATTAAAAAAGGTGAAAAACATTCGCCTGAGTTTATTGAAATGCCTCATACTTAGTTTCTTGCTTTGAACTTTATATTGTACCTTATGCATTTCAAATCCTGATGCACTAGTTCAAACAGAGCTTTGTGATCCCATTAAGCTGTGAACTGCAGAATTATTCGAACAAACAATGTCAATGATTTTGTGTGAAAATCTTCAGGACTATATATATGTAT
>NW_008702742.1:0-1261 GCF_000695815.1 Acanthisitta chloris
ATCACTTTTGTAAATAATAAAGAACTTTCATGACATTCACCAAGATAATAATGGTCTTTGTACACAAACTCCCACAGTTTACTGACTACATGGATAAAGCTAATTAAGCTTTTGGTCATACATGAAAGAATGAAGTTACTCTCTTACAACAGTTAAACAACCTCATGGATCTGCAGGAGCAGCAGAGCTTTTCCCAGCACACACACACTCACAACATGGGTGTTCCTCACAAGATCTGGCAGCAAGGCTGTTGGTTAGGTACCTTTTGCATGGCCCTGCTGTTCAAGAGCATCAGGCACGCTCCAAATGCACAGTCTTCCCGAGGAGTCTCCCTGGATTAGCAGCTTGTAGGAGAAGTCTCTGTGCCCACAGAAGAACCGAGTGACTGGGGGACATATCAGGAGCTAAAGACACAATGAGCAGCTTCAGACCACTTGCCAACCACGTGCTGACCCCACATCACCCCCTGTGCCTTTCACAAGCAGGACAAAAATGAATGCAGAGAAGCTCCAGACTGACCTGTTTGTCTGCTCTGTCCAACACACTGTACAGCAAAGGTGGCATCAGGTTTTCCACTGCCTTGCCCACGTCTCTGCGGAAGGAATCACTGGCTGGGAGGCAGCTGGGTGTGAGAACAAAGAGACAGGGGTAAAATTCCTTGGGATCAGACAGCGATTGCCACACTAGTACATGGATGTTGCTCCCATCCTCGTGCTGTGATCGGGAGGGGTGAGACAGGAGTTCCCACTTGATTTAAGTGAGAATATTCCAGATAGAACCCTATCTCTACCCAGAACAAAGGTGTCTGCACATCATGAAGGTGTCAAAGAACAGCTTCTGGTTTGACTCATCATTCTGCACTTGTTTACCCTCTGTGATGCCCAATTTCAGGTCAATTTTACAGCCTCACATTCACGTGCACATTATCTGCTGTTTGTGCCTTCCCTCACAGGGCCAAGATCGCACCATTTCCTCAGTGTTTCTATCCCAAAAATTCAATAAACAGAGAATATCATTGTTGCCTACCTGGCTGGTAATTTATATATGAAACTTTGCCCATCTTCTGTCCAGACTATCACTTTATCAGCTGCCACAAAGTCCCCACCAGTCCAGGTCTGATTGTTCTCACTGGGCACTGAGCACAAGAGGGAATAATCTCCAGCATCAAACACCTGACAAGAAACAGCAAAGTCTGTGGTTATCAATCAATTACAGATTAAAATCTGGGGCTCAACAGAGAATCAGAGAGTGGTTTGGGTTG
>NW_008702743.1:0-1262 GCF_000695815.1 Acanthisitta chloris
CGCGGAGGGCGGAGAGGTTTCCCGGTGCCGGGGGGTCGGGCGGAGGGGGCTGCCAGCCCACGAGCCAGAGCTCCAGAGCTCCCGAGATGTCCCCGATACTGCTGTTGTCAGGGCTGAACGTTGCTTGTTGCTTCAAGCGTCTCGGGCTATAGGGTTCATATTGCCCAACTCTCCTCCTTGATCTCGAGATCTAAACACATGCTTAACAAAACCCGAAATTTATATTCTTACATAACCACATGACTCCAGGCACTGGGATAAATAAAAGTCCCAAGATTCTTCCACTGGCACAGGACCTGGAAAGGACTCCCAAAACCCAGGAGACACGGGCAGCCCTGTGCCATTTTACTGGACAGCTTTGCTCACATCCATCCTGCCACTGAGCATCAAGACCACACAGAAATGTGCATGCTGTTGTCAGTTCCAGTATAAGCTATAGCATGTTGGTTTAAGCTACAGCACTTTATCTACAAATGACAAGTATGGAAAATCAGACACAGGGGGGAAGAAACCCCAGTGAATGGATGTCTTGGGATCCCAAAGATCTGGGTTTAGAGGTGGCTGAGCCTAAAAGTGCTGCCTCAGGGATATGACTTGGGGGTGGGTGACTCTGATTGGGGTAGTCTCAGGCATTCCCATGCAAGTCTCTCCACCCTACTCTTCTGGCCTGGGTTAACACACCTGTTCCAAGGAAGGCAGAAAAAGAATGGGAATGTCAGCCTTTGTCGCTGAGCATTGGGGAGCTCTGCGTAAACCCCTTTCCTCAGTCACTCGGTTAGCTAACAGCACTGGGAATGGGTGAGGGTACAGCACAGGCTGTCACCCAGGAGAGCTAGCAATCCACTATAGACAGCAAAGACGGTATTTTAAACTGCTAGTTAGATCTGTCAGAGCAAGTCATCCAGATCTTAGAGATGCTCATACATATGCATGGAGACATTTCATACATCTGAAGTAGTTCCTTGCCACAAACCCTGCGTGTTACCACTTGGCTGCTTTCACACACAACACCAGCTCATTACCTTGCTCTCTCCCTGATCCAACTGATCCTGCTGATCATACACTCAGTGCCATCAACATAGGTTGGAAGAGGTCTCTGTAGGCCACCTAACCCATCCCTGCTGAAAGCAGGGCCAGTTAGAGCAGGAGGCTCAGGGCCTTGGCCAGCCAAGTTTTGATGACCTCCAAACCTGGAAGTTCTACAACATCTCCAGACAACCTGCTCCAGGGTTTGACCACTGTCATGGTTTAACCCCAGCAGC
>NW_008702744.1:0-1263 GCF_000695815.1 Acanthisitta chloris
CAACCTGGTTGATTCTATGCTTCTATGGACTCTCTCTACATCCCAAGGATAATTAGATTCTCAGCAGTCAACCACTACAATTATCTACCACACACAAGAGCTACAATACTTGAACAGGAGACAAGATTTGGACCAACCTAGGAGCATCAACACTTTCTTTTTTCCCTATGAAGTCAAACTCAAGCATCTCCCTTTCCCAACAGCCTAAATCCCACTTTCCAACACATCTTGGCACCTGCTGTGGCAGTTTGCAGCCTCAGATGCCAGGCACGTCCCGAGAGCAGCTCCTCTGTTATCATTTTCAGGGCATCCGATGCTACTAATTGATACACCATAATAGTCTCATTTCCACAGCAGCAAGCTGAAGCGTTGATAATTGATGGATTGGTTTGCCTTTGATGATCTGCAAAATTAAAAGCCCTAACCATGCAAGATACTGAGTATCCCATGTGAGAGCCTGCAAACTCTCAAGTTCCCAAGCAGAAGAGAAAGACACTCAGGACCGAGCAGGACTGGACCTTAATTTGACAGCCCCCATGACTTTGTGCAACTGTATCTATTAATATGGATTTAATTGTGGGTTTACATTTCATTACTGTCAAATGAAATGAAATTAGGAGGAAGGAGATGCTGGTCCTACAAGGAGTATCTATATGTCCAGTCCCAGAGAGCTTTAACTTTTGGGAGAGGGAAATAGACAACAAATTTCAACAAGACATCTCTTTCCTGCTCTTTTAGGATTCAAAATGCTTGCTGCAAATCCCACAAAGCTAAGGGAAGTCCAGACATGGCACTGGACTGTGCAATGTCTTCTTTTCCTCCCCAGTTTCACGATGCTTTTCTGAGAGGAGCTGCTTTATTTCAGCCCAGCCTCCTCAGGATACGTCTTGGAGAACATGAAGTGCACACCAAGCTGTTTCACAAACCATTCACTGAGTATTTTTTCCCCAGCACATTCAGTAAGCTGAATGGTTGGTTATGGAGAGAGGGAGAATATCTGGCCATGCTGACATTAATCAAAACAGGATTTATCTTGTGATTTGCACAGATTTCTGACCCAGCATTGCCTACACGTCAGCAACACCCGATTCACGAGGTCAAGGAGACGTATGCTTGAAGGATGACAGTTGTATGGCTCCTCTCAGGCTCGCAGTCAGTCAATCCATACTGTCTCTCAATAGAATATTGCTTCCTCAGAAATGCCTCCCCCATTTGCAAATGATGATTAGCACTCTAATCTTGGCATAATTACTCCTGCCTCTC
>NW_008702745.1:0-1257 GCF_000695815.1 Acanthisitta chloris
CTTTCCCTCCTGCCATCTGCCACCCACACCACCTCCCTGTCTCTGCCAGACCCAATGCTTGCCCTGGTTGCCCTTGCAGAACTGCAGGTCACAAAGACGAGTCCCCCATAACAGGAGAAGTATCAGCTGGCCACTGTCCTCTCACCCAGGCTAGAGGGCGCCTAAATTCAACAACAAAAATCCACTCAAAGAACTGATGAAAATATGAACTAACTCAATTAATTTCTCTGAATTTTTTACGACCTAGTTTTGGCATCTGTCTCTTTCCAAAATCCAGGAGAAAGGTCCCAAATGTCCCACCACATCTATCTGTCTGAGACCAAGGCTCAAAATACCTCAGAGGTTTTGTCTCCCATGATGCTCAGCATTCTTGACCCACAGCCCCTCAATGGTCAATCACAGAGAAAAGGCACGAGCTGTCTTTACCTACAAAATGGCTGTTCTTGCTCTCCCAGCAGAAGCATCAGCAAAGGTGCTCTTGTGTGCATTTGGTTGCCAGCCAGACCTTCCCAATGCCTTGTCACAGACAGCTGATATTTCCTCTCCAGTGTTCATGAGTTTTGTCCATCAAAGCAGCAGTCACTGTTGTTTTATGATGTGTTGTAAAACTACCATGCTACCCTGAGTGTGCTCAGCGTGGCTGCCTCATTTATCACTGCTCAGCCTTCACACTGGGACATCATCCATCACTGCCTCCTTAGAGCTAAGAGTCAGAACCTGGTCCGTAGTGCTGCCATAGCCCAGAGTCGTGTGAACACTCATCAGCAGGTCCCTTTGTCCTCAAGCTTTTTTTTTTTCCAGGAAATGTGACTTCTTCTTATATGTAGTTCCCAACCAAGACTCCAGAATAGAAAACTCAACTTCAAAATTCAATTGACTGTGCCTAATGGAGGGGATTTTAATGTGTAGCCTTTGACCTTTATCTATTATTGAAGGAAATAAAGGCTTTTTTTGTTCCATATTAGAAGTTAATGGCAAAAGAAAAATTTGGATGTTTTAATTTTTTGATTCTAATAATGACCTCCATGTCTATTGTGAAACCATGAATAATCACTGCTTGAGAAAGGCATTTCTATGAGCAATCTAGAAAGTGGACAAAGGAATCTTTGAGACATGTGCAGAAGAAAAAGCTCAAGAATATGTTTGTCTGGTTTTCTTCTTCTGTCATGGAAAGACAAGTGTCCTTCCTTTTATTAATTATATTAATGGCATTGCACTTATGTCCTTATCTTAGGTAACCACCAGGCAGAGAAGAAC
>NW_008702746.1:0-1255 GCF_000695815.1 Acanthisitta chloris
TTTTTTAAAGAAGCAAATAAAGTGGAATGCACTGCAGATGATAAAAATGTGGCTGCTATAATAGGGCAGTTACATGGCTTGCAGAGAATACTTTTTTCTTGCCTGCAAAGCAAATTGGCCCAAATTCAGCATCTTGGTTAACATCACTTTCTCTACAAACTGAGTGTCCCTAAGAACTTCCTTCCACAAATTTTATTACCTCTTCTCACTTTTGTTCTAAAATAAAGGGCACAGCAGAAAATCTTTCATTTTTTGTCAACAGAAAAATGGTTTGTGTAGAAGAAGTAGTAAAAATGAATGTAATGTTCTTTCATGTCATGCACTGGTCTTTATTTGCCTGGAAAAAACTGAGCAGGCAAGCAGCAGGCCCAGACCTTTTCTGAGCACTTAAATCAGAAACCACATTTCTGGTAACTCAGAAGAGTTGCTACACAGTTACATATTCCTGATAGTACTGGAGGCCTTCAAGGCTTTAAAAACATTAGTAAAGCACAGGCAACTGAACAACAGATTCAAGTTTAACAAAGGAAGAAAACCTAACGTTCAATGGTTAAAGACACTACACGAGATTTTAACAGACCCTTGGCTTCAGCAGCCCCAACAGGTGCAGTGCTTATAGACTCATCTCCAACAGCATACTAGGACCACAGTGGTCATGGTTCCACAACCAGCAGTGATGATCTGACAGTACAGCATTTACTATGTTGAACAGTGACAAAACATCCAGTTTCATTCACTACACAGAACGCAGTGAGGGGTGAAGGTGAGAATCTCAACCGCTGCTACCGATACACAATAGATTAGAACATGATCATTTTCAGAATATCCCATCTGTCTTTCATGGCCAATAGCTGTACCTCTCCACAGAATTTCTACATCCTCTCCAAGACACTTCCAGCAATTTAGGCAAGTCACCTGACTTCTAAAGTTAACCTAGCACAACTCCTTTTGCAACCTTAAACATGTACCTTCAAGGCACAACTCTACCTGGAGTCGTTGCTTTGGCAGCAAGGAAATGTTTTCTGGCTTACAGATTACAAAAAGGAATGGAGGACAGAAGAAAAAAGACTTCAGGAGTTCACACCTATGAGTACAGGGCAAGAAACACTGTACATCACCAGTAATTACTGACAGGATAAATGACAGCTTAGTATCTCCTTCGTGACAACTACAAATCTTGTTTGACTGAAAACTGAGCTGCTGCACACTACACTACTACTCCACCAGTTGTTTATATGAGCATTCGTAATCTTTG
>NW_008702747.1:0-1212 GCF_000695815.1 Acanthisitta chloris
CAAGCACCAGTGTGAGTAAATGTTCTAAATGTTCCACTTTCTGTAGATGTGCTGAAACTGAGTCACCTTTAACCCATGGGACTATGTTTGGTGCATGCTGCTATGAATGGGAACTTGTGTCTGGTTAGTGAACAATCTCATTTGATTACTGAAGAGCTTGAATTAGCTGACAGGGCAGGGTGGTATTGCTCAACTAGTTCTTTTTGTCACCACCCAGAAAGCTCAGAGAGAAAACCTTCAAATACCTACACTCACTTATTGGTTAAGTTTGTTTGGTAAACTCCATTCACCTTCTTTGCAGTTATACGGAAGTCTAATTTCATCAAATTAAAATGAAGACTAAATTCATTAGTCATATTTGAGTGGATGTATTGACTTATAATGCACTTATTCTAATAAATAAGTTTAAAAAGAGAAGCTTGTTTGAAAATTAACAGACTGGTAACTTCCAGAATGAAGTTATACTGTTGGCTGATACTAAAAATTAAGGTAACAAAGCAAACTCTGGAGGAGGTGTGATATCTGGAGCATTTTTGCTCCAATATTGCTGTATTAGGGGAGATCTGGGGAAGAGGTTGCTCAAGTGCTGCAGAACTGTCCATCTCAGTCTACCAAATCCTCTCCTGGAGGCCTCCAAGGTGAATTTTGTTCATATAACTTAAATGCTCTGTTTTCCAGCTTCAGCTGTGTTCTTTGCTGTTGTTCCTTGACTGGCTTTTATGTATTTTAGGCTAAATCTGAAGTTTGTTTCTTGCATCTACTACTGACTTCTAAATGAGTTTTGTTTGCAGTAGCACAGTCAGTTCTGAGACTCGAAGCTTGTGATCTGGGTCAGAATTCAGAGCTGATCTGAAAACTTAGGTACATTTATCTTATGTCTCATACTGATTCTGAGCTTGGCCTCTAATCCATTTTCCAGTGTAAGTTTTGCTTTGCTAACTTTGGTAAGAAAGTCTGCAAACAGCAGAAGGCCTGAAGTTTGGTTCCACTGTGAGCCAGCACTGCTGTTCAGGGAGCAGTGTTCTCCTAGCCCCTCCTATCAGTGTAGGTGTTTGCGTGGCTGCATTTCAGAACAGATTGGGGAATTGTTGTGGGTTAAAACCAACTGCTTTGCTTGTTGGTTCTTTTTAAACCAGTCTGGTTTTAACCAGGTCACCAGTGTGTTTTACCACACATGTTTGTGCTGGTACAAGCAAGAGAGATGATTTATTC
>NW_008702748.1:0-1271 GCF_000695815.1 Acanthisitta chloris
CCTACAAGCAGCCTAATTCTGAAAAGAGAAGACCTTTTCAACTGAAACCCTGGGATGTGTCACTGAAGGAAATGTAAAAGCCAAACATTTGGACGATTTTGAAATGAGTTTGAGTTTTTTCAGTTTGAAAAAACTGACTGAACCACCCTTGCCTGCAAAACGTTCAATGAGAAAATTGCCACCAGCCTCCACCCCTCCCCAGGCCCATTGCACAGGGAGTTTCCCATCTGGGCTGTGTTAGATGGTGGATGGATGCAGAGATGGGCCAAATGAGAGGGAACCACACTGGCAGAAGCAGCCTGATTCACTCTGAGACTTCACTGGGCTCTTGATTTTAACTGTCCCAGAGCACAAGCTCTGAGTGGCTCTGAGATTTTTGTCCTCCTTCCCAGCCACCACCACCACTGTGATCCTTCAGGAGGAACTTCAAAAGCATGTGGGTGCCTTGAGACACTGAAGATACAGATGAGCTTCTACTGCAACCTTCAAAAGCATCTAAGATGATTAACAGTCTACCTCCTGATGGGCCCTTTAACCAGGTGGAAAGTGGGATTTAGGCTCTTAATTGTTTCCATGCTTTTGAGGGATGCTTGTAGTCTATGGTGGGGCTGGTTCTTCTTAGCTGCCAGCAGTGGTCGAGGAAGGACATGCAGGGGTGAGATCAGGTGGGAGTATGGCTGGAGAGCAATGTGTTTCCAGCATCATATCACTGGGCTGTTCTTCAGGCAGAGCTAAGAGAAAAGGTGTCCTGCAGAAGATGTAGAGGACAGAAGAGGTGAGTAGTTAGGATTGTCTGCATGGCAGCAGAGCTGTGCCTGCTGTCTGTGCTGCCCGATGGGAGCTGGCTTTCCCCTCCACTGTGCCCCTGCGTGGGTGTGCAGAGGGACTGGTGCCCTCCCTGACGTGCTGAGCACAGCCCCTGGCTGGCCTGGCTGCTTTCTTTGGCATGGCAGGAGCTTGCTTGGCTCTGGCAGAAAGCTGTCTTGACACTGATGTCATTGAAATCCAAATATCGCTGAGGGAAGCTTATCTCCAAACATGCCCAGCCCTGGAGCCAGCAGCATCCCCAGTGCAAAGCCCACTGCCCCAGGCAGTGCCAGGAGGGTTTGTGTGGCTGGTGTTGAATAAGCTCAAAAGGATGGCATGTAGGCCTGCTGCTGGGAGCTGGAAAAATCTGCCTTAGCTGTCAGACCCAAGGGTCTTTGCTGACCTGGACCTGTTGTCTTTAGGTTTTGCTACCCATGGCTTTCCCAGAGGGCTTCCCTGTCAAG
>NW_008702749.1:0-1244 GCF_000695815.1 Acanthisitta chloris
TTCATGACAAGGTCTCATTTAGGCTTAAGGTGGTAAAATACAGGAAGGGGAAAGAACAGGGAGAACCAACGATGAGAAGAAATCTTAACAGAGGAGATTAATAATACCAAGGTCGTAGAGTTAATCTAAACAAGCTAAACAACCTATCAGTAGAAAGAGTTGGAAGATCTGTTTGAGTAACTTGAGTTCTGTCACAATCTGTAATAGAGGAAAATATACTTGCTCTGTAATATTAAATATGCTCGGTCCTAATTTTTCTGTCATCAGCTACATATGTAGCTAACTAAATTTTGTCTATTAATGAGGGATTTGTGGGGTTTTTTCTTGCTTTTGTGGTCATATGATGTGCTGGTCTGACATTTTAGGTGGGTAATGGTTCCTGTCTGCAGTTTCATATTCCCAGACCTGTGTATTTTCCCTTGAGGTTTTACAACTTCTGTTCTTCAAACTGTTATCTTTGAGACTAATGTCAGTGCCATTGTTATGCATCACTTAGCAAAAGGAATGGTTTGCAGCTGTTGTCCCATTTACAGAGATACTATTTTTTAGCTTCTTTTCTGTTGGTGGAAAAAAGGCAGCTGTTTGTATTTGTGTTATGGTGTGAAGACAGTCTGAAACTCAAGGGGTTTTTTGTTGATTTATTAGGTAGCTTCCAGCATAATACTTATATTGTTTTGTCTAAAATCTGTGCTGCGTTGAAGATTGATATTCACAAGCATCAAAATCAAGTTATTTTGTTTGTCCATAAGAAAACTGTGTAATCTTTCAAAGCTGTTCTCATTTTGCTTCAAATGCACTTTAAGCAGCATTGCCATAAAATTGTTATATAGCCCAGTGTGATTTAAATTTCTCTCAAGAACTTTAGACATAGGAATTTTGGATTTTCAGAGTGGGAAAGCAAAGAGCAATTTAAATATGTAAAATATTATACATACTTCTTTTTCTTCCTGATTTCACACTTCAGTAGTGTGCAGTAATCTGCCTAGTGCAGCTGGCACCCTTGTAGAGCATAATTACAAAGTTTCTTTGTAATGATTTTATGTATTTATAAATGCTAATGTGTAACAACAAATAGAAAATTGAAAGTCAAGTGTACTGTTTGCCAGCTTGCTGTGGCAAATGTGAAAGGCATTATATTGCCTGACTAAAAAGAAACTTCATGTGATAGTCTCTCTGATGGGGGAAAATCTTGTACATGTTAAATACCTGTCACGTTTTCCTTGTTCTTTAGGGTCAAAGCAGGA
>NW_008702750.1:0-1260 GCF_000695815.1 Acanthisitta chloris
AAAAAAAAAAAAGAGGTGTCTGCCTTGAAAATCAAGTATCTGTGATCTGTTAGGGAACTAAAGGTGACTTCTTTTTAGCTAGTAGTCAGATTAATTAAGAATAATAGAGCCTGCACTTTTGTCATCCCTTGGTTTATTGAGACTCATTTGCTGCTTTGCTGGTTACTGTCCAGCCAACACAGTAGTCCAATAATAACCAATAAGTGGTTTATTTAATGTCTATTTAAGTGTTGCTGTGTTAGTGGATTTCTTTTCCCCTTACATCACATATCTCTGTGTTCTTTTTAGGCCAGTCCCTGTGGCCTGGTAGAGCAGAGTTCCTTTGGATCAGTGTGACTGGATGTTTTTCCTGTGAAACAGCCCTTTTTGCAGTCCTGAACTGAATCCAACTAGTCAGTTAGTGCCTTGAAACAGAATCAAAGGCTAAGTCTTCACCTTGGCTTAGTGCAGCAGTGAGGATCAGTAGTTTCCTTGTTACTATGGTGTTCCAAACTAGTCTGACCTGTGAAACTCAAGTTTGTCATTTGAGATGTCAGATTACTCTTTCAGTTGATTGCTGTGCTTTAAAAGACTTTCCTGGTTAGCTTTCCAAGATGCAAGTGTTGAGGAATATGACTGCCATCCCTGCTTGGATTAAAGGCAAAACATGGTTTTCATCCTGTGCCAATAGTTTAAAAACCATGTATTTTGAAACCAAGATGTATGAACTTATTGATTCCTTTTTGATAACATTTTCCTTTTCTAAGTTACGAAGCCAATGTCCAGTTTGTGTGTTTGGTTTTTTTAAAGAAAACAGACTTAGATGCATCTGTGTTATGAATAGAATAAGTGTAAGCAGCACATGTTGATCTTGAGTGGATTAGGATGAGTCAAATACATGATGGCAGTTCTGGAAAGCAGTGCTAGCAAGTGTCCTAGGTCAGCACAGTTACTTGAAAAATAGCATGCACAGGTCTGAAAAAATGGGAGTTTTTTCATACATATTGCCTTAATGGTGAAGGGAACTGGGGGAATGAGTAAGTGTTAATTAGCTGTGCCAAAGGTGGGAAGATTGTGTTGATGATTGTGCCCTAGGAAATTGTAGCTAGGGCTACAGTAGTTCCATCTACTGCTGTGTTAAGAACAGTCTGAGCAGTAGAGGATTATATGAGGTTTGGGGAGGTTGTTTGTTTTTTTCTAGAAGAAAGGAAACATCTTGAATTCTGTTGCTTCCTCAAAGGGAATCCACCAGTTAGAATGTGGTGCTACCTGTTCAGACTT
>NW_008702751.1:0-1254 GCF_000695815.1 Acanthisitta chloris
AATATATCAAGGACCCGAAGACAAGGACTGTGTTACCAAAACATTTGCCCTGGTTTTCAGTGCAACACTGTGAATGGTAAAACATTTCCACTGAATTTCAGCAGTATTTTCTGATGAAAAAGTGTTCTGTTGGAATTATCATCTGTTTAGCCATCAATCAGAAAAATGAATTTTATAAAAAGGAGAACGTATCTGGACAATGAAGAAGAAAGCTATCAAAAGTATGCTCATTCACTCAGTTATTTTATTTCTGAGTTTACATTATATCTTCACATTTTCCAGCTAATTTTTTCCGAATTCAAAGCAAAGGTTTAAGTCTATTACTTCCTCTGGTGTGCTGTATATCAGGCTTCAACAAGGCTAATTAATCCATTTATAAATAAGCCAGCAACACTGGGTTGTTTGTTACAGGTTCAGAGAATTGAAAATCTGTTGAAAAAGGCAAGGGAAGGCAAAGGAAGGCAAGACAAGGCAATGAATTACATGTGATCTGTGAGACTTACTCTGGTTTGTGTTCCATCACCAAGCTGCATTGAGGCATAGTTGTAGCTAGTAATAAAACTACCATAACTACCATGGGTAAAAAGCTGAAGGTGAGGCTCTGTCCTTTTATCAGTATTTAGCAGGGCAGAAACATGTGGAAACACAGAGCTTTTTAACTGACTACCAGGGAATATTCAGAGAAGCTGCATTTTGGACTTGTAAACATGAACAATTGCATCATAAATACAGTCACAGGAGAGATGCTGGGGGAGCAGAAATGAGACAAGCTGACATATGTGCCCAATCAAACTTCATTCTTGGCTATCACAGATTTGCTGTCTGTAATGAGATGGCTGTGAATGCCCTGAGAATCAGAGAATCATTTCAAGCACTGAATAAAACTGAGTGAAGAAAACACCAAGTGCTTGCAGACAAATTGCAAATGGAAAAAGAGACTAAATCAGATTAATAAATTATTCCCCACAAGTAACTCTCTTAGTTCTCATGTGGTGAGCAACATTTTGTTTGCTCTTAGACTGCTCATGTAATAGTCTCACCAGGGCCCTGACTCCAGCAGTTAAAGCAGTCTCTCAAAATCATGCTCATTGCATTTCTTCATCCACATATTTCAAAGTAATTGCAGTATAATATTCTCCATTGTAAGCACAACAGGTAACTATGCAAGCAAAGACATTACACACACTCCGATGATTTAGGTCTTGCATTATTTACAG
Organism: Acanthisitta chloris; assembly: GCF_000695815.1. Lineage (NCBI taxonomy): Eukaryota > Metazoa > Chordata > Aves > Passeriformes > Acanthisittidae > Acanthisitta > Acanthisitta chloris. The sequence goes on from NW_008702751.1 coordinate 1,218, forward strand.
TGGGTGAAATGCATTTATCCTAGAAAAACCCTTTCCA
>NW_008702752.1:0-1244 GCF_000695815.1 Acanthisitta chloris
AAAAAAAAAAAAAAGAAAAAATTTAAACGGTATTCAATTTTTCTAACAATGCTATTCAGAATTAAATTCCTGCCTGCAGTTAAATAGGATTGATTGTCTATTTCTAAATCATGCATAGGGAAAGCCAAAGGACTGCTCAGTGGGGTTAATCAGAGAGTTGTGAGAGCAAGTTTGAAAGTTTCCCATTCTACAGCCAGGATTTTATTTACAAATGCAGTAGCTAAATAGCCTATTTTTCTGAGGTTTTGAGCTATTCGGAAAATCACCTCATTAATTTACAAGTCTGAATACTGGATTTTTATTTGTAGCTTTAGGCATGCAAACCAACAGATTCAGGAACTTGACTTAGATTAGTATCAGTAAGTACATTTCTAGGTATTTTGACCATTTTTGGAAATCTAGCAGAAGTACCTATCTGTATAATTGTTCCTGCCTCTTCTCAGAATGTGAAATTGTCCGTAAAAGCAAAATCTAAGCTGAGCAAATGGCGTCTGTGGACAGCTGAGGTTTGTGCTGCAGTGAAAATGTGAGGCCTAGAATGCAGCAATTAGAGAGGGTAGTCAATACTTGTTAATGAAGTCAGTGCTTGTGATCTGTCTTTGCAGGGGGAGCAAAGCAACACTGCCCTTCCTGCAGTGCCTTATTGACCTACCACAGCAGCTACTCTGCTTGCACGGCTCATGCATGGAATAATTCACATGCTTTCTTTAATAATAAATAACCTATTTTCCAAAAGTGCTGGAAATAGTGCAAGAAAAAATGTGAGATGTTGAGGACTGCAAGGTCTATGTCTGCATTATGTGTGTGTGCAATTACAAGGTGTTTTAGTGGGATTTACAAGCTTCAATAGCTGCCTTTTCAATGGTCTCTTGTTTTAGCTGTAGCTTTAATCTTTGTTAAATAGATCAGTCTAACAGGTTTATTCATAACTTGAAGGAGGGACATTCAGACTGTGAACTACTTGCTGCTGTGAAAGGATAACAAATGAAATATGAGGTGTTTGGCAGACAAGCTTCAGGAATTCAGTGATTTTAATTCTTTCAGTGATTTACTTCTCTGGGAAAGACTGCTGCCACGTAATTCCATTAAAGGCATGGCTCTGCAGTAACCAGTCATGTTACTGCCCTTGAATTTCCATTTTGTCCACCTCTTTATTTGTGCTGTTCCCATGCACTGTTTTTCTGCATCTTTCCTGGGGTGCCAGCTTCTAGGAAGTGATCAGAATAGTTGGCTTGTGGTGGTAA
>NW_008702753.1:0-1247 GCF_000695815.1 Acanthisitta chloris
CCCTAAATCTATTATTTAACTTCAAGTGCAGCTCCCTCCTGGAAAAAGTCAGCTATTATGAGAGTGATTGAAGCAATGTATGTTTCCAGATATTCTTTGGAGTCAGCTTGAAAAATTTAAACAAAGATTTTATGTGAGCAATACTAAGAGCACTCAGAGTTAAATATTATATCAGTAAGCAAAATTCAAGGTCAAATGCATATAAGAGTTACCAAACCTCCCAAACCCCACAAGTTTTCCCTTTTTTGTCTGCACTTACACTTACATTAAATGGGTCAGCATCATTTTTGTGTTTTGAAATACATTGAAAAGAAAGATCTTTCTTTCAGAAAACATTTAAGTATTAAAGTTGTTTCCTTAGTACATATCTTTTTCCCTAACACGACTGACTTTTGTTCCATTGCATTTCTAAGCTAGAAAAACTGCGTAAGAGCTCTGAACGTGTTTTGATGCCCTGAAGAATTTTGGTGAGCCTGGAACAGGGTCCTGAATTTTGTCTTCCAAAGCTTTGTTGACTTAAGTGAAAGTTACCTTGTCAAGGGCACTCATAAAGTGTTGATCACCATTCAAAACAGTGTTGATGAGTTGAACGAATTTACTATGTACTTCCAAAACTGACTCCACAAACTGAGTTGGCATCTAAAAAAGGCAGATAAAACAGAAAGCAAGTTAATGGGAAAAGTTCTATTATCTAAGCACAAACGTATTGACATTAGTTGTAGATTTTTTCCTAACCTTTTTTATAAAATTTAATATCATAGTGATTAAGTCTTTGAGAGGACTAATTCTGCCTTGCACTCTCAACTACTGTGCTAGAGCACGATTTGGAAATAAAAAGTCTAGGCTCCATTTACAGCCTTGCTATCCAACAGAGATTTGAGTCTATACTGCTCTCATGCTGCCTAATTTTTCCCATCATACTCTAAAATCTTTTATTATTCTTTTTGAAAATCATTGCCAAAAGGCAACTGAAATAAGTAAACTGCTGCTTCTCCTACACACTGCAGAGACTGCAAATCCAGATGATCCCTTTGCATTTTCCTACATAGGACAGTTACCAACCAGATTTGTTCACCACATTTCAGCATCACATGAATCAGCACACAAGCTGGCAGAAGCACAGCAACAGTGTGCGAGGCACTGGCTGCACCACATGACTCCCTAGGTACATTTTCAGGTCACACATTAAAAATATTATGATTACAAAGTACTTAATTCACATAATGGAATCATAGAATCAACCAGGT
>NW_008702754.1:0-1237 GCF_000695815.1 Acanthisitta chloris
ACCTGTTGAGCCAGCCTATGCAGATGCAGCATGTCTCCTGTGTCAGATGGATGAACATGTGCAGAGTGACTTGTGCATTAAAGCAGCGAGTCAGCCATCGTACACGTGGCATCACATCCTTCTGTGCAAATTCAGTAACCCTGAGGTGCTGGACTTGCTATCCTTAGAATAATGGTGCACTTTCAACAGCATGGAAACCTGACAAAAGCAGTGTCCAGGTTTGCCAAAATCCTGATGGTGACCATGAGAAATAGCATATGGTATATATGTTGCATGGAAGTAATTACAAGTTGCCTTACATCCCTCAGACTTTTCTCCAGCCTATTAGAAACAACCCCAGTCCTTGAAGAAGAGTAATACACGAGGCCAGAAATGTTGTTTGAAATTGTAAAGCTATCTTCTTTTCTTGTGTCCTTGTCCTGGTATACCCACTCTTCTTTTCCCAGGGGCTCACCATACAGTGTCACCTGTTTTCAGTTCATTGCTGCTGTTAAATACTCTCAGTTGAAAACTGAGAACAGTAAACTGTACAAACAGCATTATCCCTAATATAAAAAACCAGATGTCCTTATGCTGAAATTATCAGGTTATTTTCCTGATTAATAGAGTATATGACCTTTATGGTATCTTTTGTCTATCGGTTGCTAACATGCCCTTCACATCATGAGACCTTCACATTCAAACCCTTGTGCAGCAATCAGAGGATTTTCAAAGGCTTTGATCTTCAGACCGAGAGTGGATGAAGGATAAATGAAGCATGTAGTACCAATTAATAAGGACAAAAGGCCTGTAGTTGCACTGCAGCAGCAATCTAGCTAAACCCAGCAAAGTTTGATCACAGAAATTATAGAAATGCATGGCCAGCAAATTCTGTATGTTGTCCAACTATGATTGAATTGGGAACCATCTCCCCCACTTTGTGTACCAAAGGCTGAAAGCAATTTTCTGGACAGATGCTTGTTCTGCCTGAGGTGATGTGATCTGTAAGTGATAACATCAGCCTGTAGGCAAACCACACCTTCCGTACTTTGAGCTTATTCTTGCTGCTGTCAGCCAGACCACCTGTTTTCTAACACAATAATAGGTTCTTCAGGTGTTATGCTTATCCTGCACTTAAATGTATGAGAAATTGTATGTACAATGGTGACACACACCTGCACATATCTGTCCTCACGCTGAAACTCAATTTGTGCCCTATTAATCCAGTGGAAGATCACAAGAAAGTGTTTTTGTTTTT
>NW_008702755.1:0-1249 GCF_000695815.1 Acanthisitta chloris
AGCAGGCTGCATCACTCCAAGAGAGGAGCTCCATGGAAACCAGCTGGATTTCTCTTTAGGAAAGGTAACAGCCATGGTTGATGTTACAGCAGGCAGAGAAGCCAGTTGGGACTGTCCACATACACTCAGAGCTCAGCACCTGCTGTACCTCAGCCTGCCCCAGAGATTAAGGGCGGGAATTTCACAAACACCAACGGCTCAGCTCGTGCTGAAAACCAGCTGATTCACAGCCTGAAAGACAGATGTTAATCCAAATCTCAGGCTTCTGAAACATCAGCTCAGAAGAGCATGCATTCCCCCCACTCAAAGCCTGCTTGCTGCCAGCAGCTCCTCCCAGCTGCCTCTAACGACTCAGCTGCTCTGCCCACCGTGCAGTAGCCCAGGAGTTACCTGTGTGAGGTCCAGGCTGATGTATCACCTGCTCTGATCACAAACTAAGAGCTTTTACCCGTTGACACAGCACTTGCCTACTCAGCAAGCTTACTGTATTCTTGTAACTCAGCCACAGCTTTTGGGGATGTTTGTGCTTACACAGAAAAATGCCATTAAAAGTCTTGCCCCCTTCCTATTAAGCTCACTCCAAGCCTGGTAATTGCTTTCCCTCCTGCAAGCACAGTAGCAGCAGCATATGTGATTTAGTGGCTTTGAGAGTCAGTATGTGTTCCTGGCCAGTTTGTGTGCCTGCCTGCACTACGTGGGCAGGTGTATTTTAAATCTTCAGTGGAAGGATGGAGAGCAGATTACTGAAGTGGCAGTGAATCCATCTACACAGAATGAAAAGCATTGAGGCAGGAAGGCTTGTTAATCCTTACAGCCTGGGGCAGTGCCCTCCCTCTCAGAACAGCAGCTGGCAAAATATGCACTGCTTTACACATTCATTATTAGTTTATGAGAGTTGTCCCATTCCCACCTAGTCCTGAAGAGCTTGTCCTCAAACTTGGACACAAAGCAATCCGTGCCTGTCCAATGTGCAGACACAAAGCATGGCCATGCCCTTGAGCAGGCAGAAGCAGGTTGTGGAGATGGCACTCACAACATACACCACCCTTGGGGATGCACAGCACAGATGAATGTGGGTCCCTCTTCCCTCCAGGAAGGAAAAGTCTGGTAGGGAAGGGGAAGACAGTTTGTGTACAGACACTGGGCAACAAACTAAGGTGGGCATCTGAGATACTGTTAATGGAGAGGTGCTGAAGGCACCTCCAAAAAGGAGGAGGAAATTAAGGAAGGAAAGATGCTGTATTAGGTG
>NW_008702756.1:0-1268 GCF_000695815.1 Acanthisitta chloris
GGATCTCATCCAGTCTGACCAGAGGGCTTATCCCCCATACGCCCGAAAAGGAAACCAGGACTGTGGCTGCGCCATCATGGATACAGGTATGATAACTGGCTGTGTAACAACGGCATATTCGAGAGACTTTCATATGTCAAAGAGCACGAGGACAGTCACTCAATGCTTTTTGTCACAAAGACCTGCCAACATCAACTTGTGTCAAATTTAAGTAGGTGGATTAAGCTCGTGGACATAGCCTAGAGGGATCAGACAAATATAACTATTACATAGGCATTCCTAAAGTGCTGACTCTGCTAGTCAGACAAAAATAGACAAAATGCTGGTTTGGGGAGAGAGCGTGGTTCACCTCAGCCCTCGTGCAGTTGTCATGCGTGAGGACGGTCCCCCCAGTGCCTGGCCCCTCTAAGACATGAGAACATCTAGGGTAGATACTCCACTGAAATAGGTGGGCAGGGAAGGACCAAGGATGTGGAACAGTTGCTTGATGGACCTCATGTACAGATCAGCTGACAAAAGCAGTGAAGTTTTTTCTTCCATTTCTTACATTCCCTGAAAAAAAAGTGCTCTGAAGAAAAGGCTCAAAATATTCTGACTACTTTTGGTGGGTCACTTCACCCAAATCAATATGGAATTACAGTGGCATCAGTGATGTGATTAAAAGCCATAGCCTCACCTTTTGGAAGGGAACTTGCTCAACAAACTAGAGATTACCAGAGCACAATGAGCATTTGATTGTTATCAGAACGCAGGTTCAATGTGATGAAAAACAGAGGCCTCAGTTCAAAGTCGTTTGTAATTGATAAAAGTGCTCTTAAATGGAAGTAAATGCTATTCTTATCAAAAAAGAGTGGAATACTCATCATTCTGCAACACCTGAGCACACTCATGCAGGGGCTACCCAGTGCCTCATGAGCCTCTGCTCTCCACGTGGAAATCTGATTTCTGTGCAATTTACACAGACAGTTCCCTATCTCAGTGGAAGCAAGAAAATATAACACCAGCTGAAATCATTACCTTTGGGGTGGTTTTTATCAACGTCCCTGTCCATTTTCTATGTTACTTTCAATATATAGCTTTAAACTATAGCTACAGAAACTGTTCTGAACAGACTTTGGTTCTAGGTCCTGAGAGCAAAAGTTGTTCTAAAGGACCAAAGTGAATAAGCATTGGTGCTCTGGTGTGTGCCTAAATGATCATTATTGTGACCACCAGTGTGATGGAGCTAGACTGATAACATTTTTAATCATAGAATCAGCTGGGTTGGA
>NW_008702757.1:0-1276 GCF_000695815.1 Acanthisitta chloris
GGAGGGTTGGGCTCGATCTTTAAGGTCTTTCCCAACCCAGCTGATTCTGTGATCCTATGCTTCTATTAAGCAATTAAAATGACAAACATAATTCACTGGCATCACATGTTGTTATGTAGAGACAAATGCATACAGAACATTCACCATGCTGCTTTAACATGATTTTTGGCCTTTCCCTGCTGAGGGTTTGGGACTGAGCTGTCACCATATTCACTCATGCAGAGTGTAGCCTCCTTGTCTAATACCAGAACATGACATCTTCTTGCATGCAGAAAGAATTGCAAAGCTTTCAACAGGTGCCATGAAGAAATGGCCATTGAACATCTGAAATGGAGCTCATAGCCATACAGATGGTGATTGTGGAGTCTGTTAGTTAACTGTAGAAGAATAAGCTGGTTCACAATGGTAAAGTGAGGAAACTGCAGTGCTGGAGGAACCTCTCAGCAGCTCTGCTAAGGATGCCAAGGTTTATAACACACCCTAGGGTTGCCACATCAGCTGGGCTGATGTTGTCTCAGGGTGATTCACACACAAGGCTGATTCTGCATGTACCAGCAAGGGAAGGGAAAGCATGACAACACAGAATAACACAGAAAATGTTTGCTACTGCTAACCAAGAACATGCTCTCTGGTCAATTGTGGTTCATTAAGAAAGGTTGTAAAAACTGGCAGTTTAAGCATCACACTAAATCCCTAGTAAGCACACAGCCTTTCTGCCTCTTCCTCTCAATGCATTGATAAAAGAAGATACATGTAAATAAATGAATAGATAGATAGGATAAATAAATAATTAAGAAAACATTTTTCATCTCTCAATTTTCAATTGTCTTTGTGGAAATGACAGCCAAAACTAAGCACACTCTTTTTTGCTTCTTTCTTGAGACATGCTATACTCACATGATCTTTAGAGCCTTGGATAGGAAGCAGCCAGTCAAACCCCAACAATCTATACAATTTACACATGAAAAGTTGATGAAGAAAACCCCAAACCTTAGACTGTTCTTGCTCTGAAACATTCTTCAGAACAAAGAAAAAGTTACTTCCATGACAATTATTTTACTTTAGCCTTTTACCTCTGTTTTCAGAAGAGCAAGACAGGCAGCAGAGGAGTAAATGAGGCAATGCAAATGCAAAGAACCAGTCAAATCTGCAAGGGCTGCTTCAGCAGAAGCAATAAATACAAGCTCAATGTCATGAAAGTAAAAATACACCCCACTGCATGTCCTGGAAATGCTGGGATAAAAGGAACAAGAGCAAGCGACATAATACCCAGAGG
>NW_008702758.1:0-1254 GCF_000695815.1 Acanthisitta chloris
TGCAAATCCTTTACAGACTACTTAACATAATAGTCAAGAAAACATCCAGAAACAGCAATAACATCAATACATACATTCTGTCAATGAAATGAAATATAACCAAGCTACACTCAAGTTTTACACACTTACGTGAACATGTGTAACAATGTCTAGAAGTAACAGCATGCCAGGATGGACTCACCTTACATGGCATGACACAAGAGAGTTGTGGGACTCATGTTACAGAAGCCCTATGCAGCTATGAGATGCAAAGCTTGTGATTTGAGAGCTTGTGAAATCTCTGCTCTCCAACTTGGTGTTAAATCATGACTTTAAAATGGGATTAAAGGTATCATCATTTTAGACTGACATCACTTTGATCATGTTGTATGTGATCTGGTTTTGGTTTTGTTTCTTGAAAAAGAAGGGTGGTCACCTTACCACCTAAAACCCACAAAAATGTTTTTGCTTTCTGTAAAACTTGTACTGCTTCAAGTGGAAAAAAGCAAAAATGAAGATATGGCAATGTCTAAAGTAAATCAGTGAGAGTATAAACACTCAAGTGAAAGAAAGTTTTAAGATGGAGAAAATTGGCAAAGTGACCTTACCATGAGTAAATGATATAATACAGTGATGAAACTGTGTGCAGTTGCTCTAAGACAACTGAGGAGCCTTACTTTTAATATGAAGATTCTAATAAGAAAATTTAAAAGTTAAACAGCAGATGAACAAACAATCATTCTTGATTCCAGTACAGGGAACTTTGTTAAACTGATGCAAAGCATTACAGAAGTCAGTTAGCTCAAAAAGCTGAATGTACAACACTTCTTTCTGTCAAAATTGTTAGCAGCCTATGTCCAAAGAGGAATGCAGGAAGGGAATCCAGACCCCATTGGATTAATAAATAGCCTAAGGAGATTATTAGGAATAGGCATACAGAAAGAAAAAACAAAAGATGGATCAGCAAAGAGCTCACAATATGCTGAGATAAAGTGAAAACTGACAGAAGTCAAGCTGAGTTAAACACTGACAATGATATTAAAACAAACAGCAAAAGGTTCTCCAGCTATCCAAATAGAAAGAGAACAAGCAAAGAAGAAATGGGATCACTGGGAGCTGGGCTGTGCCAGTACTCAGCAGAGGTGAAAGGTAACCTAGGTAGGGCTCCAGCACTGAAGGAGTATTTCATCCATGGAAGAAAAGGTAGTGTACTGAGCAAGGATGGAAAGCTAATGGAATAAGCATAGGCCAATGAATCACAGTCCTGATGGAAAC
>NW_008702759.1:0-1241 GCF_000695815.1 Acanthisitta chloris
TTATCTCAATCCACAAATTTTCTCACTCACGTGCAGTTAAACTATGACACCTGCTCACACTTCCAAGAGGCAGGAGCCAGGGGACCTGTTGGTGACACACCAGCAGATATTTGGACACCTTTTCCCGTCCCCATCTCTGTGCTGGGGGGAGCATGCTGGACTTCTTCACACCTCCTCCCCTGGGGTCTGTGCAATAGGGAGGGATTGTCATGGCAGGGGAACGGTTCAAGGTCGCAACACTATTTCTTTCACACTTGTGACAACTGTATTTTCCAGAAGCCAGTGAAAACAGGTTATGATGAAATCAATTGAACCTCAGTGATTACTTCTCCCATGAAAACAGCCTATGGGCAAGTATGCTAGAAAGACAGGAAGGAACTGCCAGGAAAAACAAAACAGTTGCTTAGCGGTGACTTCCCCTCCAGCTAGGGGAACCTCTGCCATGTCTTCTGTGACAGAACACTTTGTATCTCCCTCTTCATGTCACTGCACAGATCATGTACTTGGATGCTTTGCCAGATAACCTTTGTATGTTGCTTTGCAACAGTAGAACTTAAGGGTAGGAGAAACAAACACGGAGCAACAAGCACTTCAAAACTGGTTGTTCCTTTCCCCTTCTTGTCCTCTGCTGAGAGATACCCAGTTTGGGAACCTGCAGAGGATGCTGACAAAGAACAGTTTACCCGAAAGGCCATGAGTTAGTGCCCTCTATTAGAAAATCACTTTGCCTTTTTCTTCCTAATGATTTCTTCTAACTTTGCAGTATAGGGATGTGTTATATGGGCTTAGGTGCTCTAGGTCCCAGTTCTTGTGCCATGGAAGCATGAAAGCCTTTGGAACACAGAGCTGCTCACACCAACCATCCAGAAGACAGAAAGAAATTTGTCCTCTTTCCTGGGAATTGGTGGTTCTCAGAACAAATGAACAGTCACTTGGTTTGCTTTTGCTTAAACAGAGATACAGGCTTGAATCAGCATTAGAGTCAAAACAAAAGCTGTTTGCTCTTTGATTATTAATCTTTAACAGAAATGTGAAAACAGTGGACTGTTGGGATAATGCTGTACCCAAGATGGTGCATTAGTGCCTCCAGGATCTGAGACAGGCTGTTGTATTTGAGTGTTGACTTCTCAGTCTCAAGGGAAAAAATACTGTTGCAGAGTGTAGGAAAGGCATCTGGTTAGTCAGATGCAAATAAGCTCCTGGAGAGGAGACAATAGATTTTCCCATCTTTTTTTTTTTTT
>NW_008702760.1:0-1267 GCF_000695815.1 Acanthisitta chloris
TATTATTATTATTCACTAGTATTGATGACCAGAAACTTTCCCCATCTCAGCCAGGTAATTTTGAGGAGAGAGAGAGCTCATATTTTTTTCATAGGTCTAATGGTCTATGCTAGTATAAAGTCAACTTAATCTATTACCTAGCTGTGGGATTGAGCAGACCTTAGGAGAAAATCAATAATGGAATACCTCTATACAAGTATTAGATATTAAGCAGCTGAATGTATTTCAGAGCAATCTCTAGGCTGCTTTCATCTGCAATGGGAATTACTAATATTAGAAGCAGAAAAAGTGGCAAAAATTTAGTTTGCCTCAATTTTTTAGTTATGGTATAAGAACATTTCAACTTTAGCTACAAGTAAAAGGAACAAAGTGCATGTTTTAAAATGGTTGTGGTGTATGTTTAGTATCCAGTATATCAGAGTTCCTGAGGCAATAGATGCAAATTTATATTAGAACCTCTCTTTCTTGTTGAGATCCTGCAGGTCTTAGGATGCCTAAGCTTTCAACTGGCACATCCAGAGGCATTAGCAGAAATTTGCTCAGTGGCATTTGCAGTGTGATATCAATTTGGTTTCAAAATAATTCTTTTTCTCAAGGACTCAATGTTTGAGCAGGATGAATAATGAAAAATCTTTTGAACATGGTAAATCTGGAGATTCCTTCTTGTTTTTAAGAAGTTGCTGATTGTCTTAGTTATGAGAACTGAACAAATTCCCTATCTGCTTATCTCTCAATGCATACATCATGTCACATAGTCACGAATACTAGCAGTGCTTGGTTATGGCAATAGTAGTAAATATTCTGCATTTTCAGCCAAAAGTCTGTCATCAAACCCACTGTATTAAATGTGCTTGCATTAATATGGGAGGAGAACTAATGTGGAAAGATACAAATTCTTAGGTTTCTGTCTGCAATATTTTGCCAGAGGAGTACTTTGGAAGAGTGTTTTACTTTACAGCATCCCTTACACAGGGCATCTTTGTATTGAGTGTAATAGAGCCTGACATCTGAATCCACTTTTTTCCTAGTCTCACTGTGGTGTCAGGTAGCTGTAGACATCTCCTGGTTACTGTCGGGTGAAACCCAGAGCGACTTCTTTCAGCAGCTGAACTCCACTCGACAGAAACTATTCTTCCCCACTCAGACTTCTGTCGCTGCCGAGGCTGATCTTAACAAGCTCTGGAAGGCAGCAGAGGCCCGCGGGGCTGTCGGGGGCAGGCGGATGCTCTTTGGCGGACGGGCGGGGATCAGCACCGCGGCCAGCGCC
>NW_008702761.1:0-1256 GCF_000695815.1 Acanthisitta chloris
AATTCTCGTAGCTGCATCATTTGTGCTTGTTCTAACAGCTAACACGCTGATTAATTGAATCTTGGAAATTTAGTTGCTCTAGACCTATCCAATAATCAAGGGGGAGGGAATGGGGAAAACAACCCAAACTTTGCTCTGATGTGAATACTCTTGGGAGATGTGAGCTGCAAAGGTGCATTCCTTTGCTCAGCATTGCAGTAGGACTATCACAAGTATACATATAAATTCAAGAAATGTAAAATCAGATACATCTCAGTTGCCTCCTCTTGAAAAAATCAGCACGACAGTTTTAGTCTTTGTGATTAGCTTAATATCAGGGAAGTATAATTTAATAAATGGCTAAGATACCCATAATCCTCTAAATATTTCTCATATGACAGCTGGGGTTTCTATCCAGATTCTTTACCAGCTGAATAATTTCCATATAGGTTTCTGTACTGTTGCGCCTGGGGGTGAGGACAGAAAAATGCCAGTAAAAACATGAGGTTATGTTCAAGTGATCTCAGTCATGCAAGTCGTTGTGTATACTTCCCTTCAAGGGAAATGAGGCCCTAAAGAAGAATTTCAGAAAATGTTTCTTGAGGACCATGAAATTCTGGAATCAACTTAAAACCAGAAACACTGGGCACACTTCATATGAACACAACTACCGTTGACTTTTGTGGAAGTTTTGGCAGCCTGGCAACTCAAAGATCACATTCCCATGGTCACGGAGATTATGTGATATGTGCTGCTGTGCATGAACATTTAATGTCAAAACAATCAATTATGTAGCAGGTGTGGGCTATAGTAGAATGATCTCATTTGGCACAGAAGTTGGATAATGTGTAGGAGAGTAGAAGACGGATGGGATAAGAGCATGCTGGAGAAATACCTTCCATTTGTTAGAGCTTAATTTATTTAGGGAGATGAACAGCGATTTTAAAAGAAGGGGTTTTTATGCACATAGGTTATTTCTTTGTTATTTTTAATATTACTTATGGTTTCATTCAGTGAGAACTGAAAAGTACAACCATGTCTTGTAGTTTTCTTCTTCCTTTATGTAACCTGAAAGAAACAGAGTTGAAAAGGTTGAGCATGTGACACGTTGACTCAGCTCCTCATGAGAGCTTAATAGGACCCTGAATAGAAACCTGTGCTAGAAGCTTAATATAAATATTTTATGGAGAAGTTGAGTATTATTTTAAGGGCAGAAGTTGGTTAAACAGCATCAGCAGTTTCCAACTGTAGAAGGCAGACAGTAAATTACACTGTTT
>NW_008702762.1:0-1283 GCF_000695815.1 Acanthisitta chloris
GCATTTGTGCGCTCCCCGGGGCTACACGCTTTCCTCCTTCCCTCCCTCCGACGGACTGCGGATACACAGCCCCACACCCCTACCACCATCCTCCCTTGCTTTATTTCTCCTAATAACATTGATTACCCCGAGTGTTTCTGGGCTACATGAGCTTTTTAATCGCGCTTTTTTTTTCCTCCTTTATTATTTTTTTTTTTTGTTAAGGAAGTTCTGGGAATAAGTCGAAAAGCGAAAAGTAGTTTGTTTACATTATAGGTTATCAGTGCACCGCTGTTAGCCTTCTCTTGCCACCCTCCTGCCCCACCATCGCAATTGGGTTTAAAGCAGAATCTCACCGGCCACGTGAAGTTAAAGGGCAGCTTAATGGGGCTGTCAAATCTCTCCGTGTCTTTGATGCTGAAGGAGTTTATTCCCAGAACCGGGGTGATGATGCTGCCGAAAGTGCAGGAGCCCGGGGAGACCACTGCCTGAAAATGCTTCAAGCAAACGCGAAAGAAGGTCCTGCAGTGGGGGGAGCAGGGCTTCCCGCTGGCCAGAGACCCGTGGCTATTCACGAATTCGTGCAGCTCCAGCTGGAAGACGCCAGAGCCGGACACCCTCTGCACAAAGGGGAGACACACAAAATAGCCAAATCAGACCTTACCCGGCTTTGCCATGCAAAGTTGCTTCCATCACCCACTTTACATTTCGCGACCCCTTTTTTTTTTTTGATGTGCGATTACCTGCTGCAAAATCGTTAACAGAAACGTTAAGACAAAGATGCGCAAGGCTCTCATCCTTGTGTTATTCGAGCTTCCAGTTCTGAGTGGGTTTAGTTTTCGTCCTGTATTCCTCAAATGGTCCCAGCAAGCGCTTCTCGGTCGAGGGAGAAAAGAGAGGCGTCACGGCGATTCTCCAGGAGCAACCTGCTTTTCCAAATATTCCCCGAGCACCAGCAGAAATCGGAAGGTAAAATCCAGGTGTCGATCCGTCCCCTTCTGGGAATTAATCCTGCAGCCAGCCGCAGACCTCCGATCGCTGTCGTCGCCTTTATAAACTCCAAAGCCGGGTGGGTTTGGTGAGAGACGCGGAGGGGAGTGCTTCGTGTGGAACCGCTCCTCCTTTAACCGGTGCTAACAGCGCTCAGTAAATGGAAAACTTGCTTCGCTTCGAGCTGTTTATATAGTTGCCTCGCATCCTCACAAGCTCATTATGTAAACTGTCAGTCAGACTCACGGGCGATCCCTCCCCTTTTCCATCTTTCCGTTCTGGAAAAAAGAACCAAATGTTGCGGAGAGCCCTCA
>NW_008702763.1:0-1263 GCF_000695815.1 Acanthisitta chloris
AGACTGAAGGTAAATCATGCGCTAGAGTGCTTTGCTACAGGACAGACTTAAACTCTTCAAGGTAACTCCCTGTTTTTGTGGTCCTCTGGCCTGGGACCGGCGAGGCGTGGAAGGTTGCAATGTCAGCCTCAGGAATGTTTTCCTTGTGTTGATTGCATTTTCCCCGTGCACCTGTCTGACCTGCTCTCCCACGCGGGCTCGGATCCCACTTTTGGGCTTTTGGTGGTGGAGCTGGTACGAGAGCACGGGCTGGCAGCAGGGAGGGCTGCAGTGCGTGTCAGGGGAGCACCTTTCACCCTGTCTGGCCTGAAACTGCTGGTCTGCCAGCTGTGGGTGGTCAGATGGCTGTGGGGTGGGATGCTGATTGCCAGGGATGCACAGCACAGCCATGGAATCGCTTGGATGGTGCAACGCTGTCAGAGCTGCGTTTTCTGGTGTCTGTGAGGGAGCTGAGCTACACTTCCTCCCTCACACCTGTGTAGAGGCCCCGTATGGATAAAGGTGTGGTTAGTCAGAGGGGAAACAGAGTCATTTCAGCAGCGGCAGCAAATCTTTGCATGCTGTCGGTGCCACACACATACCAGCCAGCGTGGTTTGCTCACAGAGTCCTTTGGAGAGGAAGTGGGATTGGCATGGTTCGCTTCGGTTGGTGTTCCTCGTGTGCATGGCATGGAAACCTGAGTGGGGAGGCGAATGTTGAGATACTTCTAGCTCTGTGTGTGGCTTGTGGCTGGCACGTGAAAAAGCATTCCCGTTCCCCATCATCCCGCCTCACATTCCTCTTGCTCACAAAGCAGAAGGAAGCATGGACATTGCCTCTCCTCAGAGGTGGCTGTTCAGACTCCTGCTGTGACACCGGAATGCAGGAGGAAGGGAAGAGAGCTGCTAACACGAGCGGATTGACAAAACCTGAATGGAAGCACTTCCCACTGTACAGTGGGGCAAATCAGTTACTTGAGAGAGCAAATGCAATTGCATCTTCCTCGGCAGAGTTGTATCTGCCTGCACACAACAAATTGGGCCTCGGCACGTCTCTTACTCTCTCTCTTTCTCGAGCAGTTTTGTTGTAATACATGAAACATTCCAAGGAAGGGACACTTTTGACTGTGACATTTTTCCTTTTTTATACTTTCAAGGGATTGTGTCTTGTAATTTGGTTTGAAGGCAATTCCGTTAGCAAATCTGAAGGGCAATAAACCTGTTTTATTCTTTAACCAAAGATACTCCTTTTTTTTAAAGAAAGAGAGAAAGAGACCCCCCCCC
>NW_008702764.1:0-1271 GCF_000695815.1 Acanthisitta chloris
TGTTGGGGTGTTCTGTGCAGGGCAGGAATTGTATGTGATGACTCTCGTGAGTCCCTTCCACCTCAGGAGATTCCATGATTCTCTGATAATGAACTTGATACTTGAGATGCAGGTTTTGACATGCCTCTAGACATGCTGTAACCTCTCTGATTTATCCAATGTGTGCGTAGACCTCATGAGCTGTGGTTACAATGGCAAAATCTGGGCATATAAACACAAATGGAACAAAACAGGACATTAAGGCAACTTCAAGAAGGACCCACAGCAAAGACCCCTGAGGTTTTCCTTTGATTTTCCCCCCTCAAACACAGATACACTCTCAGGCCTTTAAACCTTCTGCTAAATGTCAAGGAGAAACACATGTTCCTTGCCTCGCTCCAATGGGTTATTTCTACCTCGGCCCATCTCAGGCGCTTATTGGCATATAATTCATAATAAAGCTCAAGCTGGAAAATGGATTTAGAGAAAATTTCTTCATAACTCTCAGTAATTGTTACCTGGAGCAGCAGTTGGCATCCATATGGAAGGAGCTCAAACCCAACATCTACCAGAATTATTACGACTTACATAAACGGAGGATTTGGCCATTTATCTCATTCTGGATGAATAGATGAATTGAAGGTGCTGAGTTTTTAGCTCAGTTGGGCTCTCTGTCTCAGCAATATGTTATGAAATTAGTCCCCCAGGTGTACTTGTGATGTGAGGAAAGCTCTCTGTTTAGTTCTTACTGCTCAGCCACATCACACACCTCTGTCTCAGCCTGTGTGAGAGCAGGGAGAGGACAAAGGGGTTCACTTTGTCTCTGAGTCCCATTGGGGATGGCTGGAAGGCTGCAGGGAGTTGTTTTCAACTGGGAACATGATTACTCAATTAAAATGCCCTGAATGAACACACCTTGATCTTTGGAGAGGGGCCCCAAAGAACCAACCCCCAGATTCCTAGCCCTGTTGCTCTAATGCCCTGAATTTCATCATGCTGATTGGGACCTGGGTGTCCATCCCAGTCTCCATCTCCAGGACAGGTCCTCTCCATGATCTGTCACCTCTCTTGTAGCAGCTGCTCCTATTAGCCCAACTTGGACATGGTAAGCAAAACCAAGGACTTAGACCAGAAAATCCACAGGTGAAGACAGAGCACACACAGAGGAAAGAGCAAAATCCTCTTCAGACTTAGGGAAGAGGTTCACCACAGACCTCAGGAGCTTCCAGAATGGAGAAACCTCTAGGAAAAGATGTGGCTTGGTTTAGAATCATAGAAACATAGAATTTTAG
>NW_008702765.1:0-1283 GCF_000695815.1 Acanthisitta chloris
GACTTTTCAAAGTTTATACAGTTTCTTGGGTTGAGCTTTCCCCAGCTATTACATGCAGCCTTCAATGTAGAGCCATTAATGCCTTGATTTTCAGGCATCTATTTTGTATATTTCTCAAGACTGCAGTTCTGTTTTAATAAGCAACTAATGTATCATAGCCAAAACAGATGACATTTCCAATATATCTACAAAAACATTAGTTGACTATCATTTGTGATATGATATTAATCGTGCTAGTAAACCAATTTAAAACCCTGGTCAGTAACATCCTCTGAAACCCTTAGCCACCAGCTGGCTCAGGCATTGTGCTGCTGCTTGGCCAAAAGTTGGGTGTGTTCACACCAATACTCTGAGAATGCCTTTTTTTGTTTTCCCAGACATGGAAACAGGATACTGAAGTTTTGCTTTTGGTGTTCAAATGCTTCTAGTTAGGAAACAAAGAAGCAAGTATCAGCCTTTTCATTAAAATTCACAAATGAGGAAAGGAACAAATCAGCAGTCAATAGACTCCAGCTGTGGATTATTCCCTGTGGATCTCTTTTCCATCTCTTCACCAGGTACCACTCACTTATAGTCATCCTTATTTATCTGCTCATACCTATTGCATGTATTACCTATTGTATGACATTGTATTACCTCCTGAATGATCTAGTGTACTTGGCACAGAGAGAAAGGGAATGGCAGAGAAAGCCAAACCAATGTCCAAGCAAGTGAACATTCTGGGAGAGGTTTGGTAATAAACAGGAAGGGTAGTTAAAAGCTATTATCAAACTGATAATCCAAAGCCTCTGCTGCAAAAAAATAAAATAGTTAAACAAGTACATTAACAACAAACACATTAAGGTAATGACTAATAATTCTTGCAACAGATTTTACAACTTCTCAAAGTTGCTCTCAGTGATGGGTTTGCCCAGGACACCTGCTCACACAGGAATGGGGGAAAACAAACACACAAACAAAAATCTTTTCATTCAGAAGTTTACTGGCAGTCAAGGCAAAACTCATTTACTTAAAACTACTCTTACTTTCCTAATAAGAATTGTACCAAAATGTACATTTCAAATGTACATTTCAAAATTAAAAAATCCTCCAATTTGGAGAATTAATGCCAGGTGGGCTGGAAAGTGGAAGAGTCTCTATTCTAACTCTCTGTTCTGCTGTTGCATTTCCCAACTGGTGAGACGTGGTGATGTTCAAGATAGGCCTGTACTGAGGACTAGGTAGCGAAACAGAAGCAGTGTTGTAGGGCTGTGAAATGGGGACAAAAGGAGAAACAGGGAAGA
>NW_008702766.1:0-1249 GCF_000695815.1 Acanthisitta chloris
AAAAAAAAAAAAAAAAAAAAGCAGGACGAATTCATTCATCAACAACCTAATCTTTAGAGGCATTTCAGCATGATTAAATGCTTTGTTCAGCTGGGGGACTTTTTGGGCCCCAGGGAAAAGACAAGAGCTGCCCAAAGACACACAGCTCTCAGCTAACAGAGCTGCAACAAATAGCCCAAGGTGCTGTGCTCAAAGTCTTGGGGTGATTAATGCCTTGAGGAGGCCACTCTGTACACACCACTTAGCAAGGCCTTCAGCTCTGAGTCTGAGACTGCCTGAGATGCCCAGATGGAGCCCAGCAATTGTGCCTGTTTAGTGCTGGTCTCCTGAAGAGCTAAAGATGAATTAGAAGGCAGAACAAGCCATGTGTTAGGGCTAATGGGTGTGACCAATCACTCTGAAAAATGTCCCTCAAGCAGGATTTCTCTTGGGTTGGGAGGCAACAGCAGACATTGCCTTTAAATCCACAGAAAGCATCTGGCATGGACAGGGCAATAAGGGCAGCATGGAGCAAGGCTCAGGGTCATCTGGTAACCTGCAGTTGATACTCAATGGCAATTGATAAGCACAGGCAGCTCCCCTAGGATATTTGATGTAACACAGCACTGATGCTGCTGAGTGCTGATTGACAGCCTCTTCCATCATGCCTGGCAACTGCTGGGACACTCTGCAGCCACCTGGTTCCTCTTGCTTGCCATCAGTCTCTCCCAAGGGAGGCTCACAGCACATGGACAAGATCCCTGTGCTGATGGAGAAATCAGCTCCCAGCTCAGACAGGAGACACAGAACCTGCTGCAGGGAACTCACTGCTAGGAAAGTCACCCAACCAGCACTGAAATGCTGGAGAGAGCCTTAAATTCTCCAGCAGCAGCTAAGCAATGGTGCTTGGGGTGTAGCTCTGAGGGTTTCTGAGAGAACACCTCACACACATCCATTAAATGGGCTGTTCTGGTTGGCAGGGAGATGGAGGATACTTGGCCCTGGGTTGAGAACATTATTATTATTATTATTTCCTGCTAATTAACACATTGTGTGATTTCTTACAGGCTGAAATAATGCAGAAAAATGTGATATACCTAAGGAACAGGGCACAAAGTTCACTGGTGAAAAATTCTTCAGGCCAATTTCAGGCCATGTGGTTGATGTGTCTTAAAGACACAAAGTCTTGTGTCTTGTACAGACAGGAGTATGGGGGTAGATCCAGACAGCCCAGGTGTGACATGAAGAACCTGGGAAACACTCCAGGCTG
>NW_008702767.1:0-1290 GCF_000695815.1 Acanthisitta chloris
GCGTGCGGGCACGGCCCCTGTGCCAGCCGGGGAGGCACGCTCCTCCTCGCGGGGCAGGCCACCAGATGTGGGGATCGAGCGCCTGCTGTGCTTCAGCAGGCAATTACTCAAACCCATCATATTTTTGCTTCTGAAATTAACTGCTTTATGAATTGTACAAAAGGACATGATCGGTGCTGACAGCTGATTCTTTTAAATGGAGTGTAATAAAAAACATCATAAAAAATGCGTCTGGAGTTCACCGTTCCACAGCGCTGACTCTTGTCAAGGTTTGAAATGCTGTTAGTGATAGCATGTCTTGCCTAAGATTTCTGATTTTTCAGGTATTGCCCTGTCTTACTCAATAAATCTGCATTTCTCCTCCTCAGGAATAATTATGGTTCCTGGGCACTGCACCAAAATTTGCAGATGTTTTGAAGATGTTCTGATCAGCTGAGATTAGGACATGAGTGTTGTAACCTTTATTCTGTAGACAGGGCATCCTTGAAACCTGACTCCCTGGACTGCTTATAGACAATCTGGGACAAGGAATCACAAATTGCTTCTTGTTCATGAACAACTTGGTTTCAACGCTGACTAAAACCCATAGAAGTCACCCTTAATCTCTTCAGAGAAACCTCTGCCTTTCTGCTGGAAGCAGACCTTAACTGGAGGTATTGCTCACCTCTGGTTTTAGCTTTACAGTGGTGAGAGCTTGTCCCTTGCAGAGGTGAAAACAACTTTTTCTAAGCCTCAGTCTGGGTGACTCTGCTCGCTTCGGTAACCACCTCTCTCTTGTGTTTCCCTGTTCCTGGAGAGTGTCACAGGCTCTGAGGTACAGGCTTCCGAGCCTGTGGTTAAGGTAGTCCCTTGCTATGCTTTTCAGTTGTAAAGATGTGCTGCACATGCTTCCCTTAGCTGTTACCTTTTCAGAGCCATCCTCCACCTTTCCTTTGCCTTCAAGAGCGTGTGGGTGTTGTTGAAGTATCAGTGTTGGCATCGCGTTCAGGACTCTCTGGAAATGAACGTCTCACCATCTTCTTGAGGGTTCTGCCCCCTCTCCCCACCTCTGGATGTTTGCTCTCAGCATTTGTAAAGTTGTATTTATTTTCTTTGCCATAAGACCATCTCATGGCACAGGGCCTGCTTTGCTGCAGAGTACAGACAAACCGGTCCTGCCCTCAAAACACCTGGCGAGCATAGGAAAGGGCTGTCAGCCGCAGGTGTGCGCTGGAAGCTGGGGAACACCTGGAGCCTCGCGGGCGTCCCCGTGCCAGGCCCGGGGGCCGAGCGGTCAGCCCCGGCCGAGCG
>NW_008702768.1:0-1285 GCF_000695815.1 Acanthisitta chloris
GACACAGAGCTATGGGATGGCCAAAAGCAGTTTTCCTGCATTTCCAAGCTGGTGGCCAAAACCACGAGGTGGCACCTGGAACCGAACAATCAGCCGCTGAGCACAATTCGTCTCGCACCTGGAGCTCGGCTTTTTCCTTCTTCCCTCCTGCACAACTGTGGAGCTGTCGGTGTGGAATGCATTTTCTTATTGACTGAGTGCTTATTTCAAACGTCAGCTTGAGGCTTTTCTTTCCCATCTGTTTCTCTGGCTTTTCTGGTTTGCTCTCTTGTTCAAGCACGGGACCTGTTAGTCGAGAAAGACAAATGCAAGTGTCTTCCTAGAAAATGAGACAAGGTTGTGAACAGACAGCATCAGGTGAATTTCCCTTTCCTCTCAGACTGAGAGCTCTGGAAGGCAGAGATTGTCGCTGACTTCAGGTGGCAGAAGATGACTGTTAAAGGTGATTGACACAGGCAGGATCTCCTTCAAGAATTACAAGTGTTTTGCTGAAAACGTTTAAGTCATTTCACCTCACCAATTTCTGTATTTGTGGCAGGAATGAACCACCTTTCCTGCAGCCCTGGCACAAAGAGCTCCTGGGAACTTTAGCGGCTTGGGGGGGACCAAAGGAGCAATTAGACTAATCTTGCCCATCTTTGCAGGGGACACGTTGTTTGGGACATTTTTTTCTTGCTTTTCTCATAATGTTGAGAGTAGGAGTGATGATGTCAGCTGAGGAAAGACAGAAAGTTACCTTTCTTACTTTAGAGAAAGATTGCAGCTGCAATGTTTCCATGAGCTATATTCTGTGTGCTCTACATCCCTGACTCACCTTTGAGGCTCAGCCCTGTGAGCACCAGGCAGATGTGCTTGGTCTGATTTGATGGTGGCCCAAGACCTTACGGATGAGCTTTGAGCCACTCGCTGCAGCTGCAGCCTGAACCTGGTGGGTTTGGGATCATAAAGCACCAACTCCCTTGACCTCTACCCTAAATGTTGGCCTTTTAGCAGCAGTTGTCTGTCCTCACCGCGTTTACACTCCCTAATGTCGTGCCAGATTCTTGCCATATTTTTTCTCTTGGAGTTATATATAAGAAGTACAGGAGCACAAACAAAGCTCAGAGTGGGAAAAAGGAAATGAAAGGCATATTGATGCCAATGGGGCATCCAGTCGTGAGGTCTGTGTTCTACCCGAAAGTTTCCTTTAATTCAATACCTGCCTTTCTCCTTGACCTTGACAGCTCAATGAAGCAGTGGAGTCACTATTCCCGGAGGGATTTAAAAGATGTGTAGACGTGGCACT
>NW_008702769.1:0-1288 GCF_000695815.1 Acanthisitta chloris
TTCCCTAACATACTTACCAGTCTTCTCTCTGGAACCTATTATCCCCTCTCACTTTTGTGCCACCATTGCACTTACAACCACTGCAGCCAGCAAATTTCACAGATGTCACTGCTTTAATATTAAACCTCAAATCTTTTAATCAAAAGGTCAATTTGGTAAACCAAAGGCAATTTATGCTGAAATGGGTTTTGTTGTTTGGTTTTTTTTGCACTTAACACTTGAAAAAGTAAAGCTTTTGAAATGAAATGCTTTTCAGGTACCAGCATGTACTAATGACACACAGAATGCCATTAACATGCCATGTGCTTTCAAATGTACCAAGTGAAAAGATCACACAGGAATCAATATGTATAGTAATGCATTAGGCCATGTTCTTCCATAAAAAGAAGTTAATGTGTTTGCACAGGAAGTACTTTTACTGTGAGTTCAACTCCACACTGCTGGATTCCATAGCAAACACTGCATTAACAGATCACCTAGTTAATGAGGAAGACTTAACACTACATCAGAAAGGCTGAAACTGTCACCCTCAGAGAAACTGAACATGATGACTAGAGAGATGAACAGATTTCCTTTAAAATTTCACTTTAATTTTTATATCCTGTGAGGCTGATGTTATTCATTTGGCACACATATTTCAGAGAATTCAAAAGAAAGAAATATTTCCTGCTCTTTTGAACTTAAGTTTTCAAAAATGCTTTCCTGAATGTTTTAAACAGAAGATAAAAACAAAATGCTTCCTTATAAATACATCATAATAATACACATGTTGCCTCTCAACTCTGGGCAAAAAAAACCCAACCATTTTTATAGTACTCATAGTACTAACTATGAACATCAAAAAATGTGCTTGTCAGTACTGGATGCTATGTAGTCAGTGGTGCAGGCTGGAAAACAACACACAGTACTGCCACTCCTAAAACTTTCAAAGCATGTCTCTATGACGAGCAGCACACTCTACAGTGTTTGGCATAATTACAACAACAACAAAAAAATCCATTATAACACAGCATCCAAGAAGGTAAAGCACTACTGTCAATCAAACCCTCTCTTTAGTACAGCTTACAGGAACTGTAACTACTACTTTGCTAAGTCTCTCACAAGTTTCTTCCACCCTTTCCTCCCACCCAGCTCTTTATAGTACCTCCTCTCATACATCTTCACACAGCCACAGGCAAGGCAGTACAGGCTAGAGACTCTAAAATTATTGCAACCACTATCAATTTAAGAATGTTTACAGGAGTTCAGCTCCTGGCAAAAGACAAGCTGACCAAGAGGAATCCAAGAA
>NW_008702770.1:0-1286 GCF_000695815.1 Acanthisitta chloris
AGATTAAAGACTGTAAACAGAAGGGGAAATCAGAATCTATGGTTGTGTATCCAGTCAAATTTTGATTTCCCATTTATCCTGTGCCATCTATTTTATTCCCTCTGAAGCATAAGATACTTACATACTTCACTGGCACTGTGGGTTTCAAAGCCAGTTAGGTCCATGCTGCTGACTCACCTATGGAAATCCTTAGGAGTTTGATTGGGTCCAGGCTCTTCATTACAAAGAAGCCTTTTAAGACATCAGAAATAAATCATCTGCCTGGTTGCCTTTCATGAAAGCACTGTTCCATAGGAAAAAGGAGGAGGGAGCATGAAACATATCCATGGTGGAATAGCCAAACCAGAAAAGAGGGATGCCTGAAGAACAGAATGAAAGACTTGAAAATTAAGTCAAGAGAAACAATAAAGCAGTATGGAAATGGAGCAGGAAGGCATAAACAGGAAAATTACAAATGGAATGAAAAGCTAAAGTGACTATTTTTTGACAAAGAACAAACACACCTCATTAGTACAAAGAGTTAGGAACATTCCCATGTACCAACTTCCCGTGCAACAAGCACCAGTTATTGTAGTGGATTACAGCTGTATGACCCTAAGAAATCATTTCCACATACTGTTGAGGGACTTCAAAAAGCAACTAACAAGGCTGAAATCAATCTCTTCTCTTAAAAGTTTTACATAGCAATGCATTGTAACTGCACCAAGTACTCTCTACCAACAATGGAGAGGAGCTCAGACTGAGCTGCTCAGGGCTATGATTCACTTGTGGCACTCTGCCAGAAAAATAACTACATTCAGGGCCAGTGGCCCCAAGGGAAAAGGTAGGCCACTTCTTAAAAAGCACAGAGATAAATGATTTACAGAACAGAACACAGTTGAAGACTTCAGCCTATATGGATGAGGAGGAAGGACTTTCTTATGTCTCACAAAGATTTAGTGCACAGACTTGAATGCTGGCAGTGTATCAACAGATAGAGTGAACTAGGAACTATTAAACTGGGATTTGCAGTACTCTCTCCAAAGAGCAAGAAATGACCCATTATATTGCTCTACACAAAGAAAGTTCATAAAGCCAAATCAAGATATGCAGTGGGTATCCAGCAAGGCAAAGCAAACACAGCCAGTTCACATTACAGGCACAGTGCAGTAAGGCAACACCTGCAGAGGGACAGCCCAAGCCACTGGCAGCAGGACAGACAGTTCAGAGCCACACAGCATCTGCTGCCCATAAAAATGTTTAATTAGCTGCTAAACAGCAAGCAGTACCTCACTCCTTTTTTTTTC
>NW_008702771.1:0-1285 GCF_000695815.1 Acanthisitta chloris
TTTCCAGTAAACTAGTCTTTCCAACACATAGTGGACTGCCTACAGAATTTCTGAGAACAGCATCAGATCAAAGATTTTTTAAAAAAGTAAATTTTTTTTTGCTTGATTCTGAGCTACTTTTAATACTGCAGCTTCAAAGATGAGTTCACCAAAGGGTGAGAGGACTCATAAAGCATGTGAGTCTCAGTTGCTGACGAGATGCAGTTTCTAAAATGACTAAATAAATTGCAATTAAATTTTCCAATTCTATTTTATCTCTGTGGTTTATGTATTTATAAGGTATATATCATTTTGTACTTAACTGTGAAGCATTTTGAGTCAAATTCTCATTAAAATTCCCCCTTGGCATCTATAAAGAGAAATACAGAGAAACACCTGTGAACTGGTTCAACCAATATTTTGCTCATCTCTAATACGAACCTCTGATTATAGGACAACAACCTGTGGTTGCTGCTTTGCAAATGCTATCTTGGAGATACGTCAAAAGCATCTTGTGTTATGTTGTAGGTTTGGATTGCTTCTAGGGCTTCCAATCCTGTTGCCTTTGCCATCACCTTGCTATTTTTCTTCTCTTTTCTGCATTTTCTGGAAAAGTCAACCCTTTTGCTGACAATTATTCATACAAACAAGAACTGTGCTTTGCTGACAGGCAGTTTGTGTGTCGTTGAACTACATGTTTGATGATTACCTGCCCACTCTTGGAGACTGGGGGCTAAATAAATTGGGAAGATAATGGAGGTCCTTAGTATTTGTAAAGGGAATACAAAAAATACCTGTATATTGAGCAGGGCAGAGATGGTCAGGCATGAAAAAGATGAGTGAATCCAAAATATGCAGAATCATGAGTTCTTTTGCTCCACAAAAGCTTTATCCACAAACATCGCAGGAGCTGGTACTCAAGGTGTTTAGAGTTCGAGGCTTCTTAAATCTTCAGACTAGGTGTTTACTAGTGTTAGTCTCTTTCTATAGTTATCCGTATTCTGAACTCAACACCCCTGATTCTTGAGTGCATAAAATTTTTTTGTTTAGTCCAAAATTCAGGAGATTCCTGTTTCCCTCAGGATAAGAGAACCAGGATCCTCTCACTCATCAAGATGAATGTCATCTTTAAGATCCAGCGTTGTGATTACTCTGCCTTTCAAAATACCTCTACCAGACCAGATCTGTACCAGTAATAGTTCTCTGTTCCTGAAAGAACCATAAGTTCTGGGAGAATTTGGACTGGCTCCATTTAGTGGTATGCTAAGCACAAGCACTGTGCATCACTCACGTCAGGTACCCAAAA
>NW_008702772.1:0-1290 GCF_000695815.1 Acanthisitta chloris
GGGAAAAAAAGCCAAGAAGGATGTCTTTAATAATGAAATGTTGGAGGAGAAGGAAATATTGTAGCAATAAATAGATGGAACCCACTAAGCAGAAAAGATATGCTGAGCTCTTACTACAGTGATATATCCTGTAATAATAGTAATACCAGAATTTATCTGGGGCCTGTGGTTAAATGTACTCTTTCTTAAGAGAATGCAAAGATTCTATTTTCCTTAGGCCACTGGTGATCAGAACATCTATTTTTTATTGGTCTCAAAGCCCCAAAGGCCCACACCTGGACCTTAATTCTGTGCCAACTCAGACAGGAGCATGCCACCCAGTAAGTCATGAGCATTGCCTTGCACAGTGCCTGGGGTTTCCTCAGGGCCACTCTGAGGATAGCTGAATTTTCCAATGCCATTAAAGGAGTTGAATGCTTACAGACATATATAGACAAGTGTAGTGTTACAGGAAATGTTTTTTTGCATTAATAGGTGAAGTCATTCATTGCTAGTAAGAACTGAGCTTGTAATTTTTCATCTTCTAAACTACATTAGCTATACCTCAATTGTAGTACTTAGGCACCAGACAACTATTGGCCATTAGGTGTAAAGATAAGCTAGGAAAATGTTTTAAAGCATCAAATTGTCCATAGCCAGACAAGAGAGTCAGGAATCTATTTCTTCTGTGGTCTCTCTCCATGCTTGCTTCCAAGCTTCTGAATCCAGCATAGTTCTGAATCCAGCAGACACTTACTGTGAGCAATTTTGTAGGATCCCTCACAATGGAAAGTGTTAGTCTCAATATTCAAACATATGGGATCAGGAGCTAGAATAACGTAAGACATAGGAGCTTAACCCTTGGGAGAGCCATGATTACACATTCCAGGGAAGCATTCTGTGCTCTCTGGGGGTTTCTATACTGCTCATAGCAGGAGGGAAGCTGCAAGCTCCCTCTGCCTGCATGTGATCGACATTAACACAATCCAAACTAAACCTCAGCTGAGCCCAAGCTTAAAAAAACACTGCTAGGATGGGAGTGTGTGTTCATTTAGACAGGGCGTTTTGTTAGTGCCTTTCTGTGACTTTTTGCTTGTTCATATCCTATGCAGAGCTCTCCCATGCCTATTCAGAACTTGAATCCTGTGTGCCACACACCACACATTTACACAGGATGTAGTCCCACCCTGATACGTCTTCTCCTCTTTTGGGAAGTGAAACCTTAACATCAAACATTTTGCAAGAAGCAGCTAAAATAGCTGGTTTGTTTAGCTTAACAGATTGAGAGCTGAAATAGGATCTCTTTTTCCA
>NW_008702773.1:0-1272 GCF_000695815.1 Acanthisitta chloris
TTAATAGGCATAGGAAAATGGCTGGGTAAAAGTGCTGCCTTTGTTTCTCATTACATCTCTGTTTTCATTTGGCATCATTTACATCATCTACTACTACACACTCCTCTGCCCAGCGCAGAGACAACACGGTGAGGAGCATAAGCTCTTCTATTTTGGATTCTATTTTGGCTCATACACAATCAACCCATTTTCTATTCTAGAGCTATTTATTTCCAGCTATGATTCACAAGCCAGAAAGAATACCACTTGCCTATTAGATGCCAAGGAGAACTTACAGGAATGACAATTAGAATGTTTTTTACTGTGGAGAGAGCAATTGATGCGAAGCCAAGAGAAATAACTGAAATGAGCCTTTCAGTGCTATTTTTGCAGTTGTTTTATAACCACACTTCAAGGTTTTTCAGCTAGCTGGTGAAAACAGAAGGCAGATGAAAGCAGGGGAAAGACAAACAACCCAACAACCCACCTTGCCAAGTTTATTCCTAGCTGGTAGACATAGCTTTCTCCTGTGGATTTGCTTTTTCTACTTCATCTCCTATTATGCAAATGATGTACTAAATAATCTAGTGCTTAAAACGAATCATATGTTGGAAAAGTTACTGGAGATTTTTATGCAAGGGATTAGGTCTGTATAATCATCTGACAATAAGTCATGTATTTTGCACATAGGTGTGAGTTATGAATAGTCCTCTTGATTTCAATGCCATCATCAACAGTGTGAGAAATTAACCACGCACAAGTCTGAGGGTTTGTACTCTACAAGTCATTGTACATGCAGCATTTATTTACACACCTACATAAATACACAACTCTATAGATACAGTATTATTTTAGTCTGCTGCCTTTGGTGAGATGATTGACTCACATATGTAAGTGGCACTATGCTTTTCCCTTGTTCACAGGAAAAACAAGTGAGAGGAAAACAATTCTGTTAGGAAATACAGTGGAAGCTATCTGAATATATCTTGTTGCAAGTGCTGAAGATTTCATTACACATCTTTGGAAAGGCATATCCCAACAGATCAGGTAAAGGTGACTGGAGTAGATGCACTTTTCCCCTTGCAGTGTGAAGTATTTATGGAAGATTATCTGCCACCCTTTCTTCCTGTGTTCATTACATTGCTTTGTTGGTGAATTCCAGTTCCATCCCAGCCACAGAGCAGAGGGCACAGCACAGTATTTCCGAGCAGAGCTGGGATGTGGCTTGTGTCTGACAAAGAAAGGAGGAGCTTTTCCTGTTAATTGAAATCACTTCTCTGGGTACCACATGAC
>NW_008702774.1:0-1298 GCF_000695815.1 Acanthisitta chloris
CTCACCCCAGCCACAAAAGCCAGCTCTCCCTTACCAGACCAAGAAAAACACACTTCAGACAAGGGTACTCATCCTCTGCCAGTCAGTCTTGCCAAGGACAACCCACCCCAGGAGCCCCTCACCTGCCCCCCACATCACCAGGGCTAGGTCTGTAGCCATCCAGGCTCATGTTTTCCATGGACTCTGTGTCGCTTTTGCCATCCCGAGGGTCTGAGGCATCTGGAAACAAACTGTGGACAAAGAAAACCACAGGTATGTCCTGTTTGGCATGGAGGTTGGTCAGAGAGAGCTTCTGCGCCCCCAGTGATTCAAGCAGGGCAGCAGCATTGCTCCTGTCCCTGAAGCAGATGAGGATTGGTGCCTGGAGCAGGAGGGACAGCAGGGATTCTTACCTGGACCTCTCCCGGGGTGCAGGGGGGCTAAGCTGCTTGGCTGTGGAAGAGGTTTTGGGCTCGCCGAGCTGGGCTTTCTGGAGGAGGGTTTGTCCCACTGTTTCTCTTTTGCTAGCTGGAAGGAGAGAGGCATCAGGAGGATCACTGCTCCCAGCCCATTGCCTGAAGCTGCTCCCACCCAACTCTGCACTGGGCAGAGGTGCACCAGGGAAAGCTGGAGCATCCCAGATGGCTGGGCTGTGGGAGATGTGGTCACTGCAGCATCCCTACCTGCTGGCCTGTGTCGCAGGGACAGCCGCACCATGTCACTGCCCAGGTGGTTGGCAAAGCGGTTGACCCTCTGGTCATAGAACCAGTCACCTGTTGTCTTCTTCAGCTCACTGCAGGGCAGGGAGGTGGGAGAGGGGCTGTCAGGGGCAGTGGGTGGCTGCTGCCTGCACCCCAACCCACTCTTGGTGCTGCCACCACCCAAGGAGAACACAGGCTCAGCAGGCAATGATCGGCAGGGGCTGAACAGAGATGATGTACTAGGCAGTTGACAGGATCAGCAAACATTGGATCAAGACAGGTTTTGTAGGACAGGGGAGGCCAGAGGGAAGGAAACCTGGGATGCTTGAAACACAGGCTGTGCAAGGGGCACAGGGGCATGCCAGAGTCAAGTAAGGGGAAGAAAAGGAGAGGGGTGAGCATGAAGGAGACACAAGAATGGGGCAGCAGGACTCAGTTCTTCATCACCCAACCATGGGTACTCACCCCAGGAGTCACAGCAGAGCCAGCTGCCCTGTGCTGGAGAGGACCAGCTAGAGTAGGAAAGACTGGCCATGAGGCACCAAGCTGGGGCAACTGGGAAGAAAAAGGGGACAGAAGGAGCACACAGAAGGTCCCTGCCACTTGCCCACAAGTACT
>NW_008702775.1:0-1292 GCF_000695815.1 Acanthisitta chloris
AAAAAAACCTAAAGATGCTGCCAGATGACAGCGTTTCAGTGATGAGCTGGAGGAAATGCAGGTGCCTAACTCAGTTAAGCTCACACAAATTAGTATTCGGAATTCCTAGAAATCTTAATCCTCCATCTAATAAACAAACAAGAATGGGGACTGAGTAAACATGTACCTAAGGTCTGCTTCTCCAGCTTCTCAGTAGATAAATGAATCAAGTCCCTAAACTGTCATTATGGCATCTGTCACTATAGAAAGCATGAGAATCAGAATTTTGAAGGCACTTAGGTACTCAACTGGGCACTAGTCAAGTTACAAGGGATTTGCCACCAATTTCAAAACAAGCAGGTTTAATAGCTAAGTGACTTAAAAATGGTCCCATTGTAAGGCTGTGAGATTTATGCTATAAAGCCCTTAACATCCTAGCACTTGAAAATGCAACTTGAAAAATACTGCACTGCAAAAATGAAGAGTAGATTATTTTCTTGAGACATACCCAATTGAAGATGTTTATATTCAGGCTGCGTAGCAGATGCACACAGCTGGTAAAATATATGGTAGTTTCTCTCATTCTCTGACTGTAAAATAAAGCATGGAATAATGTCACACACAAAAAAAACCCCCTCAATTAATAACAAAACAAGCAAACAGAAAAACATTTGATATTCAACACTATTCAACATTTGATATCAACAATATTTGATATTCAACACAAAGTGATGATGATACCTGAGGGCTAAATTCTGCTGCAACATAGTTTGGCAAAGAAATTGCCACATATGAAAATGGCACATCTTAAGGTTTCAGCAAGAGATTTCAAAGTGATACATTCAAGTATACTTTATTTCCATTACCAATATGCTGAGTTCTTTCCTCAAGGATGTTACTCTAATAATTTCTTCAGCCTGAACAACCATCTCCTGTTGTTAGCAGACACTGTAACAAAGCACTGTAGCAGTGCCAGCTGAGACACTGCCCAGTGCTAACTCAGAAAACTCTCCACTTCCAAACCATCCTTCAGGCAGCAGATACACAGAAACATTCTTCATAGTGCTTAAAAAGTTACAATACTACTAAATAAGAAAACTTTGTTAAAACAGTTTTATAAAATCAAATGCTTTCTTTAGTGCATTATCACAGTTCTGCCCTGACATGCAATAAGCTCTGGCCTTACAAACTTTGAGTCTTTTATTACCAAGGCTCTCTCTGCCCTGTATATGCTGTTTCTTTCCAGACACAATTGGCATGTGTTACTGCTGTGACCAAAAGCTACAGATTTCTCAAATACTTCTTGCACTTAT
>NW_008702776.1:0-1250 GCF_000695815.1 Acanthisitta chloris
CCATTCCAACTCCTAAAATTCTATAATACTATGATTCTATGAAAATCTTCAGTGCTGTTAGTGAGATCACAACTTACTTGTGCACCATATCCAGAGGATGAAGTTGGCCAAACCTATGTAAGATAAGAATGATTGGTAAAAACATCCATAGGCCCTAGTAAAGGCTGCTCCTTTTAAATCAAATAAGGGTTTTGGCATTTGCATTCAGTGGGAATGAACCAAAAGTTAGGTAAGTGGAACAAAGTGATGGCAGATGGAGCTCTCTCTGTGCCAGTATAAGTTAAGGGAAACTGGAAAAAAGTATTTCTCTTACCTAATATTTAAACGAAAAAATTCTGAGTTAGAGCTGTTCTTCAGGAAAGACTCTGGGCACCTCTGTGGATAATAATCCAGTGTTGAGAGAGGAACCTCAGTGCAGAGGTTGTCATGCATTGAATAGGTCAGGAATGTACATAGTACCATAACAAATGTATCTCTACCTCAAAATCAGTGTTAGGTATGATCACTTCCATAACAAAGGGGCAGAGAGGAATAGAAAAGGCAGAAAAAAAAGGCACCATAATCAACGAGACAGTGGAGGCTGTGATGAGAGAAGGGAATGAGTGAGCAGGATGGTTTAACTTTGTGAGTTAAGGGAGAAACAACATGGTGAATTTCAAATTTGTCCTTTAGTTAAGTCTCTTGTCACCTTCTGAACACCTTCCATGACTTTATATGAATTGTCATCTAGGAATTACACAACATCTGGTGTAATAAAGAAAATAAATCTGATTTTATGACGCATAGAATTTTGAGACAAAAAGAATTGCTCAAAAATGTGACAAAGACAAGTAGCTGTAGTGATATAATTAATATTAATGAAGTTGATAATGGTGCAAGTCTCTCAGGTCTTGTGCTTCTTGTCTTAGGACTCACATTCAGCTTTGTGTAGCTCACTAAAGCTGAGATTCTTCCTGCTGCTCTTTAAGCACAGCAGCATCCACATTGAGAAATGCACTTAAAATACAGAGAGCTGCATCTGAGGACAGACAGGCAGAAAAAGCCAGTGTAGTACTGGTTTCTGTCACAAAGGCATCACTTAAGAGGGCACAGAGTTATCCTTTCCACAGCTCCCATGCAGTTACAAACCTCTGACCCGAAATATCAGAGGGTTTTTTTAAAGCTCCATCTTCTCTCTGGAGTAACCACCTGAGGGCAACATCACACACGCAGTGGGACATGCAGGGCTCCTGCGCCTGGAATATTGCACT
>NW_008702777.1:0-1299 GCF_000695815.1 Acanthisitta chloris
GGTTTGCTTTCAAACCAGCACATAGGACTTTGTGGAATTTCCCAGTCAGTCTAATGACTTCATTGCTTTTGTCCCGGTAGTTTAGTTTATGCAGAGACCACAGTGTCATTTGCCACTCTCTATCAGAGTTATGTAACTCTTCTCCTAAGCCAGGAGACGCAGAGGCAAAAATTACCAGTATGTATGCAGTTTACATTTCTGAACAACTTACTTAAAAGTGAGATAATAATGTGATGAGCAACAAACTCTTCTGGTATAAGGAATTGCCTTTCTGTACTTTTTTGTAAAACAGTAACAAAGGTGTCACATGAGAGTTTCCATACACAAATTTGCTCCAAGTTGTACAGCAAACCAGTAACATTTTTACATGCAGAGCAACATTCTGATGTGTGTGAAGCCTTACCTGCATGGTAATCCTCAAAAGAACATTTTCCTGCCATTAACCTAAATCTCCAGTCTGGGGCCATGATGCACCTAAGAGCTCTACAGGATTAATATACAGCCCCTTCTGCAGGATGGTATTTTTTTTTCACATGCCACCCCCCATCATCCTAACAAACCTCACCCCTGCAAATATAGAAGGCAAATGTAAACTGATTAATAGCAAGCAAAATAGTGTTTGTCTTACTGGAGAAGCAAAGGCAAAAGTATTGTGGATTTCTGTACAAGGAAAGGGATGTTAGATTTCAACACCTTAATTCAGAGGAAGCTTTGCCTTCCACATGTTGTAATTCAGCAATTCATAATAGGATTTGGTTCACTGTGTCTGACTGAGACACTTGATTACTTTCCTTATTATATAATTAATTTAGATATCGTTACAGTGGGAAAATATCACACAATGGCAATATGCCTCAGAAAAGACTTTTCTTCCTTAAATGAGAATGTTAGGAACAGCCTGGAGGGAAAAGTTAAAAGATTAAAAGCAAAGGATCAGCATGGAGGCTCCTTAATGAATCGCTCATTAGGGTCAGAAAAAGGGAACCAAAGGCAGAAAGGAAAGAAAACAGTATGTGTAACTGGCAAAGTACAAGAGTTTATTCAGACCAAAAAAATCTTTTAAAATGGTAATGCAGCTAAGCCCAAGAGAAGTTGGTATCATTGGAACTGTTAGTAAGTGTAACACAGAAAACACAGAGGCCCAATTGTGCTTTCACTAGCACAAAACTCCTATTAAGGGCAGATCATTATGAGGACTAGAAGAAAATTTGACATGCCAAATACAAAGGCAAGCAATGTCTCTGTGATTTTTAAAAAAAGTCAATTGGACTAGTGCAGTGCTAAGGGGTTAATCAAAGA
>NW_008702778.1:0-1242 GCF_000695815.1 Acanthisitta chloris
TGCAGGGTGTGCTACATTAATTATGTAAATATTCAATAATTACATATTTTTGCATTAAAATGCATGAGAAAATATGCAATTAGTGCTGAAAGTATCAGTCTATCTCAAAGTAATACAGTCCTGATTGTTACTGCAGTAATCAACCTTGGAGAGTTGTGGAGAGCCAGCCCTTCCTCCCAGAACCTTCCCCTCTCGCAGGGATCATTCTGGGGCTGTTTGCTTTTTGAGGGAAGAGCTGTTTCTGCAGCAGGCTGTTTCACAGGCACAGGCAGCACAATGAGGAGTTCAGTTCTCAGCTTTGCTGTTGTCCACCTGTGTCACCTTAAATAGCACGCTCTCACCTCAGCTGGCACTTGTGGAATGGGGATGGGCTCCACTGCCTCCTGGAGCTATGAGGAAGTGTCATGCCTTCAAGCCTGACTGCCCCTTCTCTAAGGCTGTGTCACAGAGCACAGCAGCCTGAAACACAGTAAATCTGTGCCCAGGCCATTGCTCGTGTTCCCTGGGCAGTTGGCATAGGGCCAGGCTTCTCAGCTGTATGTGTAGAAGGTAGACACATAGTGGGAATTTTCCAAAGCCTTCAGGACACCTAGCTTTGAACATCCTGCTCCTCAGCACTTGGCAGATCAAGGGGCTTTTGCAGGCCATCCCTTCCCCTTGGCAGAAAAATGGTTACTGGCTGGTTTACTTCTTTGGGGTACAAAAGTACAGGGGACTGCTTAAAAATCTATACAGTATGTTCCTGTGAGTGCTGCAGAACAATAGGTAACTCGTCAGCTCTCCTGCCTGTGTGTGTAGCTGCAGGTTCATTTAAGGTAGCTTTCCCTCCTTGAAGGATCTGTAGCTGCCTTCTTGTTACATTTATCACAAGATAAGAGCAGTTGCTTGCCAGAATACAGTGGGTGCATGAGCTTTTTAGACCCAGACATGCCCTGCACAGCCATCTTTGAGCAGTGTTGTCTACAAATAGATAGCAAGTGATAAATGTAATGAAAACAAGATGGGAGATTGTTGTGTTAGACCGGGAGAAAGTAAGTTCAGATGGAAAACATTCATATATAAAAAATGCCAGTATTTTCCAACAGTGTTAGCATCATAGACAAAAGTCTTAATTTGCAACAGTCCTTCTTACTGTGCAGCAATGGGAGAGATGTCTGACCTAACGCGTTGCCGTCAGAAATCGTTCTGCTAACGCAACAGGCCGTAAGCACGTCTTCATTTTTGAAGTGCTCACTTGTGGCT
>NW_008702779.1:0-1267 GCF_000695815.1 Acanthisitta chloris
AAAACTGTTATTCCACCAGTAGAGCAGTTTTATGTGTAGTTATTTTAAAATGAACTGAGGTCGTTACTACGTGCATATATTTTTGTATTAGTACAAATGAGTTAAATGTTCATGGATGTCATATATAGACAGTTCCATAAGTGCATGCCTGTAAATCCTATGATGCTCGTTGTTGTCAGTATGTTTGTATTTTAGTTGCTGAGATTGCTCTAATCCCTGAAAAGAAAATGAAGAGTTCAGTTTGCATTCTAAACCATAAGCTCAATTTGCAATGAAATTGTGTTTTTTTCTCTACAGTTCAGCTGTCAGTGGATCAACTGTGCAGTTAAGGGCTTCTTTTTTTGCTTTTAACAGTGTATTAATGACAAACTAGGCTCTTAAACTACTGCCTCTGGCATCAGTCACTCAAACATAGCTGTGTTGCACTTTTTAACAACCAAATTAATTCCACATGAAGAGAAAAAGTATTCACTGCTTTTCCTTTTTCAAACTTTGCAGACGTCTTGCAGGAAATGGCTTGACATACATTCCTAAGGGAGCATTTGCTGGCCTTTTCAGTCTTAAAGTCCTGTAAGTAAACGCTGTGTTGTTTGATAAATTTCTGATTCCTAAATGCTCCGGGGAACTAATTAACCAGTGAAGTTTTGATCAAGTAAATTACATATTTTGATCAGCTCATTTTGAACAATTCAATTGAAGCAAAGATATATATGAACATCATTAAATCTTTGTTTTTTCATATAGAAAATATCCTAAACAAAGGTTGGAAAACATTAATGGCATTCTAAAAACAACTTGCTCATCAAGTAGATGTCTCTGTACAATATCAAAGGTAAAAATTGGTTCAGTTAATAGTTTCTTTGTTTCAAAAGTTCTGATTTCCAGTGAACTTTTCATGATCAGACAAAGCTGGGAGTAAATTGCCTTCTTCTTTTCTTGAGAGCCAGGGGGGAAAAAACGTTATTGTTTCTTACACCATGTAATTTAAAATGCAGTTTGTGTATAATATCTTGTTCTTTGCAATGTAATTACTATTAGATAAACTTTTTTAAAATTGCAAAACCCTGTATTATTCGGAATAAAAAGACAGTACATATAGTTACTAAAATTATTAGCAGGCCACATCTCACAGCATTTACACTAGAGGGGATCTTTGCCTACATAAAGTTCACAGAAACTGTATTATTGGCAAGAAAATCAACTTCCTAGGCAATGTCAAGCCAAGCCTGATGCTACTGTAAGAGTATACAAAGGTCTACTGAAAAAA
>NW_008702780.1:0-1272 GCF_000695815.1 Acanthisitta chloris
CAGAAAGAAAAAGAGAGCAGTAGGCAGAGCATAGGCTTCCTCCTTCCAGCATTTCTCTTAGATGTGTGAACTAGCACTCTTCCTTTACAAAATACTGTAAGAATTTTAGATGTAGTTGATCAAAGCACAAAAATGTGTGCTGTGCCCATTCTTATCCAGTATTAGTTAGGCTTAATTATAGGCTTATGTGACAATATTTCATTTTTCTGAAACCTTGATAATTGCAGTGGACCAAGCCCTCAATGTTAAATCTTACTTTAAAGGCAACAACTCAAGAGCTTGTACCTTCTAGTGTTGTCCTAAAGCAGTTGTTCACTGCTGATATAACTATTACAATGACAAATACCAAACAAATACCAACTCCACAGCTTTAGCAGCAACCATTTCTGATAGAAGACACCCTTCCTTCCCAAACTGTGAGCTGGGTTTCATTTGCTGGACTCCTCAAGGTCACAGCATCAGATCACAGTACTGCAAAGTGCTCAGTTATTTTAATGTGGCTCAAATTTACAACATGAAGCATATCAGTGAGTTCTGTATGCAACTCAGAGATTTTTTCAAAACATTAGAGAGTCATATGTTTCAACAGCTATAGGTTTCCTGCTAATTCTAGAGGGTGTTTAAAATTGCATATCTATTATTACCATCAATGCAATTTCAAGTTGGTTTACAGTAAACTGATTTAGAAAAAATATACATTATATAGCCCTACGAACTGTCAGTCATTCAGCTTAGCCAGAATAATTTTATAAGTAAATGTTTTGCTCTCTAGCAAACTTGAAGGGGTTTAGACTAAGAAGGATAACAAAAGAAGGCAGATTTTCTGTCACTCTTGTGGTGCAACCTAATGGGTAGTCCACTGCAATCTACAATACCCTTACCAACATAAATAGTGCAGAGTTGTGATCCAATGATTGGTCTAAACCTTGTACATTCAGAGCTGCCCCATCACCTCTGCCTCTAAAATATTCTTGGATAGAAATGTGGACATGTTTCAGGCTAAAGGTGCACTAATGTCATGCCTTCTACTTCTCACTGCTGTGAAAATTTATCATTTTCAGAGCATTTTAGGGTTATCTTTTCCAGGAAGATATCTTGAAGTGTTTGCCCTCAATTTCAGTGAACACAAGTAACTTTCTAGAACTAGACAGTAAATCTAGTACATTTTTCCTTTTTGCACCATGTTCATTGCAGGTCTTCTGCACTTTAGGGATGCCTCATCTTTGTCTTCTTTCTTTTCTTTCCACTGCTGGCAGTAGCAGTTTTCATTTC
>NW_008702781.1:0-1306 GCF_000695815.1 Acanthisitta chloris
CAGATATTGTGAAGAACATTTCACAGGTGGTTGATGTCCCTAGGCAGGTGCCACTGTATCCTCTGGGTTTATCCTCCAGCTCTCAGGTTTCCTTCTGTCTCGTCTCTGAATTTCTCTAACCCTGTCTTTGGGTGAGCTCAAAGGTGTAGATGAACAGTATGTGGTGAGGACAACTCATGAGCTGCTCAAAAGTGGAGCCTTCTCATGGATGTTAAAGTGGTAGAGCCTGAAAGCCAAAGTAGAACTGAGATAAACTATTTCATAAAGAAGAGAGAAGCCTTAACCAACCAAGATATGTGTAGCTGCTGTCAGAGGCACTGCTGGAAAGGAATGAGGAACTGTCTTGTGGAGGGATTAGTGTACTGAGAAATAAACTGCTGAATCACTGCAAAGAGGCAAGCCCAGAGTGGAGAAGCTCTGCAAAAGGAGGAAATGGCTGCTGTAATTCAATTAAAATCACAGTAGGATTTGCTGTTGGAGAGGGTTCGTCCCTCATCCCAGATCTCCTGGTAGCTGCTGCCTCAAGGGCTGCTTAGGAGTGGAGAGCTCCTGAAAAATGCTGGAGTGACAGTTCTGCAGTGATGGGAGTCTCTTTCCTCAGAGACAGATGTGTTTTTCCCCAGCACACCTATTGGGTTTGGGCTGCTGCTTGGTTTGGCTGACTCAGGAGTTGTGGCTTACCCTACAAACTGGAGGAAACCCGTGTGGGAATGCAGCTTGGGCTGGGGAGCTGCAGGGCTTGGGGGCTGCAGATCCATTTGGGATTTTATGAGTTTCTCCTTAATTCTTTAAAGATGTGCTCCTGAGGGGCTGGGTGGGAAGGGAGCTTGGACAGCCTCCACTTGTCATCGGTGACGTCTGTGATTGAGGCAGAAAAGGTCTGAACACCCCTCAAAGGAGCTCTGGCCTCGAGTGAAGGGGAATGAAACAGGTCTGAGATGAGCATCAGCCTTAGATTAAACTGCACCACTGGTTTTTCTGTAGGCATGTCTTGCTGCAGGTGGGCCAAGAGCTATGTCCATGTCTTTGGTCGTTGCCAAAATGGTTCTTTGCTATCAAATCTTATATTAATCATTTGAAATGCCTTGAAAATGCCCCGAGCCATTTTCAATAGCATCAATTAACATTTAGGAAATTAATTTCAGCCTCCCTAGAATCTTAAACATTGACTTTAGAGATGTAAATGAGGTGTACTAACTTTGCATCTCTCCTGCCCCTTAACCCAAATATTCATGAGGCCAAAACTGCTCAAGTCTGCAAACAGAAGGTGTGTTTTGGTGCTGAAATGATCAGACATGGAGTGCTT
>NW_008702782.1:0-1292 GCF_000695815.1 Acanthisitta chloris
GCCTTTGCATTGAAATGTTACATGGAGTAATAATAAACTTTTAAAGAACCTGTCACCATGTTTTTATTTCTTTTAATTTCTCTTGTTTATTCTCTGGATCCCTTATATGAATTACAACATTTCCCTTGTATATATGCTGTGTGATATATTCAGACTTAGTAGAGTCGTATGTGCTACATTATTTCCCTTCCCTTTATTACCAATCAACAATAGAACATCAGATTAAGAAAATTTCAGTCCTGAATACTTCATATAATTAAGTTCTGGACTCAGATATAAAATGGGATAAGAGACTACTTGGAGTCTGGAATTTCTCTGAAAATCTGAAATTCTGATTCTATTTCTTTGTAATACAATAAAGGAATATAAAGATAGACCACTACTGAGTTTTACATACACTATGCATAACATACTCTGCCATACTGCAGACAAGATTCTGAGACCTAAATTGAAACTGATATATTTCTTCTTTCAGCAGAAGCATGTCTGAGATGAAATGTGTGGTTGATCTATGCTGTTCTAACTGAATAAAGTGTTTCCCAGTGGAAAAACATGCTATGTTTGCCTTAAAGTTAATTCTTTTGCTCTTCTTTCTCAAGTATCTTATGTCAGCTATTTTGTAGTCCTTGCCTTCATCTGTGATGCAAACATGCTTTAAACAGTCACTCAAGTGATAAATAAAAAATTTTGCTAGCATAACTACCTAAGTAGTAAAATTATTTTACTTAATAATGTAGTTCATTTGTAAAAGATCCATTTCCTTAATTTTGTAGCAAGCTACAAACACGTTTCAGTCTAGCTCTTACTATTTGGACAAATAATGCATAGTCCTGGGGTGTCAAAGCCTTGGTAGGCCAAACATACTGGAAGCATCTGAACATGCTGGAAGCATCTGAACTTCAGTTATTTTGCAGATCATTTTATTTCCAGAGAAGACTGAGCTACTATCAGAGAGAAAATTGTCTCATGTCTATTAAACACACAGAGAAAGCAACTAATATTACTAACTGGAGCAATGCCATTTGTCATGGATATCTATGAACCATATTAGTTCTTGAATTATTGCCTATAAGTGCCTATCAGTTCTACTCTGCTGCTTTTTAAATGTGCTATGTATCTCTAATAGCAACCATGCACATTTCTAACATTTCAGTGGTTCAGCCTTTGTCATCATGAATGTGAAGTACAAATGGTATAGGGACCAAACCCAACCTTTGCCTCATTCATTTATCCTCACTCCACATATTAAGGATATCATCACTTTTGTCAAAGGACAGTCCTTTCAGAAAAAA
>NW_008702783.1:0-1276 GCF_000695815.1 Acanthisitta chloris
CCCTCACCATTTTCCACACTAGCTGAGCTTCAGCTTTCCCAATTTCTCTCGTGAATGTTTGGCCAATGTCCTTTTATTTCTCACAAGTAGCCCTTCCCCTATTTCCACCTTCTGTGTACTTAGGCATGTGTTCATGGTGGCCTTCTGCCTCTCTTGCTTGACTTCCATACACTGGAACAGACCAGTCTTGAACTTTAGGAGACTAATCTCCAAGGCAAAATCCTGAACAAGCTAAAATCTATTCTGCTGTATGTTAGGGCTGGAATTCTGCTATGCTGAAACAGAAACTGAACAGTTTTCTAGGATCTGGAACAGAAAAAGTATCTTGTGCCATGTAACAACTACTGCAAAGAAGGAATAAACTCAGCAACTGCCACAGGGTTGCAGGCTTTCGTTTTCATTGATGTTTGTGCACATGAGTCAGTGCATTTCTATGAAATAAAGCTGAAAACTATAAGGACTGTATGCCCTAATAAATTCCACTCTAATGTAACACTAATTGTTACTGAACACAGCATACCTACACTTCAACTCCCTTCAGCTTTATTCCTCTATCCAGCTCACTTGTAGGCTCAGGGGGTTACAGTCTGCACTAGTATACTTCACTTTTTCATCTCTCACAATGTGGAGCCTCTTCTGTCTTCACCAGAAAAAGCCTATGATAATTCCAGGAGGTGATATAAAAAATAAAAGATTTGAAATCACCTGAGCAGAGCTGGTGCAGGAACGAGCTGAGCTGCACACATGAACAGCTGCTCTTCAAGACAATACCAACAGAAATACTGGTTGGAAACAGCACTTTGAATAACTTGTCTACTCTACAGTGTTCCTTTTCTAGTGTTCCAAGGACTCTTTCTGGACTTTTGTCCTACTTAAGTTCATTTGAAGAAGAAAATTCTGGTTTAGAAGTTCTAGAAAAAGAATCCTTAGGACCAAGAGAGCACTTACCACTCCTAAATAACATCTGAAGAGAAAGAAGAAATTGCTCACCTGCAAAAAACTTGATGTTTGGGGATTCCACTTCTCTTCTGGCCTCCCATGCCATGTGTTAAGTATGCTTAAACACACCTGAAAAGGTGACATTATTAATACCACACACAAATACTACAACAAAATTGTTCTGATTGAACAGAACAGAATGTTAACATTGCGCTAATGGTTTTTAAACAAACTTCTGTATCTTTTTTAATACAAATTTATTTCCTACGAAACTACTTTGAAAGGAAAGCAGATAAAAATAATGTGGATAAGCAAGAACAGGATGTTAATAAACAAG
>NW_008702784.1:0-1299 GCF_000695815.1 Acanthisitta chloris
TTTATCTACCCTTTCTCCTTCCAGCCTGGGTTAGCACCAGGGCAGGCAGGCTGCAAGGCAGGACAGGGCTTAGGCCACCTGACAACTGTGGTCCACAGAAGTGAAGGACTGGAAGCAAACAGCTCAGCTCAAGTCAGTCATGCTGCTGGCCTGGAGCTCCAGCTTACCTGCATGGGGGACTTGGCATAGTTGTGGTTATCCAGAAAGGCTGGCAGCCTCTGCACGATGGGGTTGGGGTTCCCTGGAGGTGCCCCATTGATGCCACTCGCTGACGTCTTTGGCACCGGTTTGGATTTGCTGGGTGGGTTCTGTGTGGCCACGGGGTGACTCTGGCTGGAGGGCTCATCAGTGCCATCTGCCACACAAGCACAGCACAGATTTTCATCACCAGCACCATCACCTTTTACTCTGTGTCCTCTGCCACCCCTTGCACAGCCCATGTAAGAGAAGAGCTCTTACGCTCTACCAAACCATCACACCCACCTCCCACTCCACCTCCAGTTGTCACCAGTGTCCCCAGGCTCAAGCCTTCCCACTTTCAGACTCTGCTGGTATGAGGCATACCTGGATGGGTGCCCTCCGGAGTCACAGTCTTGCTGCTGGCTGGCTTTGCCTCTTCGGGAGTCTGAGACTCCTGAGACTTCTGGGTCTGGATCAGTTCAGGCTGAGTTACTCGGATAAGCTTGAAGGCAAATGACAGACAGAAACTGCATGCTGGACTGGGAATGATCCAAATCACATCCCTCCCAGGGGAGCAACAAAAGGTCAAGCAGCAAAGCTGGTAATTTCCTCTTCCCAGAAGACATTTTCCAAGGCCAAACAAAACCCCCAAAATCCAGGGCCCAGGCAGCACAGAGAGATGCCCTGAAGACAGTATATTCCCACCCCAGGCTTGCACTCCCTGGGGGTCGGGGCTGTCCTACCTGCTGCAAGGCCTCCAGCACAGTCTGGCGGTTCATCTTCAGAATATGCAGTTTGGACTCATACTTCATCCTCCGGTCAGGCACCACAGCCATCAGGTTGAAGCGGATGTCATGGTATGGCTCCCTGCAGGAAGGGCCAGCAGGCCTCAGCCGTGGGCTGGCAGTGACAGCCTGTCCCCCCAGCAAGGGACTGCCAGCAACACCCCACACCTCCTGCCTGGGTGCTTAACACACAGGAGGCTTCTCCCCAAAACCAAGTCCACCTCACACTGGCTGAAGAAGCAGAGTAAGGCTGCTTCAGTCACCATATAAACCACCCCTTGCAGTCACTGGCTGGATGAGGTGGAAAGGGGCCTGTGGAAGTCATCTGCTCCAG
>NW_008702785.1:0-1279 GCF_000695815.1 Acanthisitta chloris
AAAAAATTCCTCCCAAGGACAATTGGCAGAAGGAACACGAATTACATGCTTGAATTGCCAGTTAGAGGACCTTTTCTCTCTCCACTGACTATATGAGGAGCCTAGGGAGATCAGCCTTCTGACTCAAATGATGCATTTAGATGCTTGAAGTTCAGTAACACAATTCATAGGATTGTTAAGCAGATAAAACTTTCTAGGCTTGCAGCAGATGAGAGATGTAACTACATTTTGTTGCCTGTGATAAAAGCTAGACACTGGAGGTAGAGGGAGGCCCTAATCAGTCATCAAGTCTATCCAATGCCAAAACTGGATTTTCATTTAACTGGCAAATTTTAATACAATTTCCAGTTTGGTTTGAACAACTCATATCAGCCTTTTTACTGCTAAAGGAACTAGTGCTTTGTCTCTGCTACAGACCAGCAGGTCAATTTCTGGAGCTGTGCATAGAATCACAACAAATTATTTCCATACGTCTGTACAAGAAGCCAGATTGTCCCAAGGACATTGGGGAAAGCCTTTACAGAGACTGAACTGACAGAGACCTACCAAATGCTCCCCATCCAGTGCTTGATTACTGCAGTCATACAGCATTGAAGTCAGAGGGTAACATAAAAATCTCCTCAGGAAAAGAAGAAATTGAGTCCTCCTTTATCCAAAAGAAAACTCTCACCTCTCAGTCAGATCAAACACTCTTCTTATTCTCAGCTCTGGAAAGCCTTCAGATGCCTGTGAAAACCCATTGCTAGTTTGCTTAATTAACTCTCTGCTCAGTGCAGCAATGTCCAAAGCTTTGTGAGTGTCCCAGACTGGTACTCTGGGCCAAAGCAGTAGGTTCAGCTCTTGAAACTAATTCCCACCTGACAAGAGTGGAAGTTGGAAAGAACAGGCTCTGGCAGCTCCCAGTCAAGTACAAACCCTAAAAGAAATTCCCTGCGTACTGAGTTCTTCACTGGTTAGCTAATACAGGTGGCGAACACTATGTTGTCAGCAAAAGCAACAATTTTCAGCTCTCCGAAACAGAAAAAAAATGCATGTGTTTCTTCTCAGTCACAGAAGTCTTTGACACAAGGATGGCTTGATTTCAACTTCTTTTTTTCACACTTCAGTGATATGTGCATAAGGACCTTACAACTATCGAGGTGTGTTTTGCAGTGACTAGAGCTGTTGCATAATTGTGATCAAAACGGCACACATTTCTTATTCCTCATTTTCTTAATCTAAGTAGAGCAAGTGAGTCACAGAGAAAAGAATATATGCTAACATCCTCCAAAAAAAAAAA
>NW_008702786.1:0-1306 GCF_000695815.1 Acanthisitta chloris
CTTAAGTCTACTGAGACAGCTGCCAAACGCCTTCCCACTGCCAGAGCACCAGGAGATGCCATTTTTTACTTTCTGATGGATTCACGACAGCTCAGCCTTTTAAACACAGCAGCTCTTAAAAATGAATAGTAAAGGCAAGGAGCTAAAAGGCTCCCTTGGCAAAATTCAATGTTCCATGAACCCGTGGGGAAAAAAGCTCCAACAGAACAAAACACAATGGAAGAATCCACACTCAGTCTCGA
This sequence comes from Acanthisitta chloris, assembly GCF_000695815.1. Taxonomy (NCBI): domain Eukaryota; kingdom Metazoa; phylum Chordata; class Aves; order Passeriformes; family Acanthisittidae; genus Acanthisitta; species Acanthisitta chloris. The sequence goes on from NW_008702786.1 coordinate 243, forward strand.
CCCATCATATCCACATATGCAACACACTGCTACATTTTTAGAATGTTTTTATTCAGGAAGTGAAATCAAAACCTTTATCTAAATACCAATGCCAAGGTATTACATGAGAATATCCAGAGGCTTTGTATTTTTTTAATTTCTCACAAATAATTCTTACAGATTTAACATACAGCTGGGAAACCAAACAAGTTTAAGTTTTGCATACAATGAAAAACAAGTTACAGAGTTAGATACTGTTGATTTGCCAATTTCTTAATTTCTACCTCCTACTAACAAAAGCTCAGGAAACAGCTATATTTGGTAATGGTAGAGCAACTGTCCTTCATAACAGCATTATCTGCATTAAGCAAGCTGTCTATAACCAGTTGTACTTTACCACTGTTTACTCAGTGACATCACAAAGTTTTTAAATATTTTATTTATATACTGTCACCAATATATATATGTACTGCAAAGAGGGCCAAACACTTGCAAGAATGTCAAGTTTTACACAACATTTGCGTGAATATTTTCACAGTTTTTTCCCCAAACAGCAAAGCATTCTTTGTTTTCAAACAATTCCAATAGTTTGTAAAAATAACCCCACATAACTCCATGTATATGAAGGAAGCTGAAGAGCAAGCTTAATAGCAACTGGGGAAAAAACAGTAAAACTAGGTGAATCTATTTTAGTTATTATCTTTTGTAGATATCAAGAAAAATGACCACCAAGGATAGGTTCACTGAAATTTATTGAAAAATCCTAAAGTGTTTCTTACAAAAAAGCATTACATTCTGCACACTGCTCTCAACAGATGCCAGTGACAAGTGGCCTACCAGTATTCTCTCCCCTTCCAAATAAGATACAGTGTACGTAATAGCAGGGTGTTCACAACAAGAACATAAAAACATTACAATTTACCACCAACGATGAACAAAAATAGAATTCACTCTCTCTGCTGCTTCAAAATTTCACTGTTAGTCTCGTGCACCCTTTTCCCTCCCCCCATGTATTTGTAAGGAACTAAAACATTACACCTGGTGGACAGCAAAGATTCCACTACACCTCAAATGCAGAACACCTA
>NW_008702787.1:0-1272 GCF_000695815.1 Acanthisitta chloris
AATGAATGCCATACAGAAATTCCTAAAACTCTTCTGCACAGCTTTGCAAAAGCAGCACTGAACACACATTTGGCCACATTGCTTCTGGTGCTCGAGTAATTTTGTGTAAGACCAGGGCAGGTATTTCCCAGCAACACAGGACTGTTACCTTGAGATGCCATCATGACACATGCCGCAAAAAAAAAATCAGTCTAGCTGGGAGGACAAGGTCCTGCAATCAAAACTAACTGGAGCCTCTGTATATTCATGTTTGAATTTCACCTACCAACTGCAGTGACTAGAAAAACTAAGTCATTTCTGAAACCAGACATGAAGACAAGGAACAGGCCCTCACAAGACTGTATGAAAGTCTTGTTTCTAGACCCATTCCACTGACTTCCTGAATGACTTAATGCATCTTCTCCTCAGTTCCTCTACCTCTCAATAACAATCAACAGCTCAGGAAAAGAGACCAAGAGTTACCTCCATAAAGCAGAAATTCTTAAATTAGGAGATGGTAGGAAAGCAGCCAAGTACATGGGAGAGAGAACTCTGAAAAGCTACATTTATGCCGTTGCTGTCTGTGCTGTTCTTCCACTCTTTTCCCATATTCTCTACTCTAAACAAATACTTTTCTGATGTTGTGAGAAAGCCTGAGATTTACTTTGTGCCAGCAAGAGGAACATGAGGTGAGTGGGATCATGGGCTCCAAGGCAGGCAAAGGCATCCTCTCTGGCTGCACAAAGGGTATCGCCTTTTCCTCAAATGTCTCTGTCCCCAGACATTGAACCACACACCTCCTGGCAGCCTGCGCAGAGCTGATCCCACCCTACCAAGGGGAGCAGGGCAGGATGGTCATGGCCAGGTAACCCTAGGTCACAGGATGTAAGGTCGGGATGCCTTTGAGCAGGGAGCAGAACAAGATGAGGCAGCAGAGAGTGCAGATGGTTCCCGGGAGGCAGGTTTTGAAGAGAAGGAGGAGCTCATTAGACAGGCAGGGCCAGCAGAACCCTTGCTTGAACACAGTTTCCTTCGATTTAGAACTGTGCTGGTATTTGGGCTGGCTACAAAAAATAAAAATCAGGTGTGGTGGCAGACTTGGAAAAAGGGCAACTGAAGACCAGAGCTGTGGAACTGGAGAAACACTGCAGCATCAGAGGGGCTAAGTGACAGAGGTGGGGTAAGCAAGCAAGCTCAGAACCAGTTTTGACTAAATAGCAGAAAGGAGGTCTTATCTGTAAAACCATTGCTCTGAAACCTTTGGAGGCCATTATTGGCAGGTATCCATACATT
>NW_008702788.1:0-1306 GCF_000695815.1 Acanthisitta chloris
CTCTGCTCCTGTACCCCAGAGCTGAACACTGACTCATTTTAGTCTTGTCAGATCCACTTAGTCTTAGAAAGGCATGGCAAGAAATGCATCCCCTTCACTCCTGCCAAGCAGTGGCTGCATGTGCTGCAGGGAAGTGTCACTGGGCAGTGGACCAGGGAGGGCACAGCAAGGCTGATCCTCTTGCAAGGAGAATCATCTCCCACCAGGGCCCAAAGTTTTCCTTCAAGGCAGTTTTCAAAGCTATTTAGCTTCCAGCCTTGGCCTGTCAAAAAGTCTCCCCCAAGTGACTATAGAGACTGAATTAAGATTCAGTTTTGCTGAATGAAACTTGTTCTTCTACTCTGAATGTTCCCAAACAAGTCAGTTTTAGGTAAAACCACAGACAGAGACTTGATGCCAAACTGAGCCATGATGAGAGACACCTCGACTGTGTGTCTGCCATGGTTACCAACAGCCCATGAACACATGGAAACCTCACACACCACGAGAGCAGCTCAGGCTCACAGCAAACCAGAAATAGCAGCATGGGAAACTTCACTCTCGGTTAGTGCTTCAAGCGAAGTACCAGCAGTGACAATCCAGACCTCTAAAAACAGCCACAGAGTTTAGGCTGTGCAGTCTAAAACTAGTAGTAATACACTACCCAGACCTACACCATCTCCTCTCAGCAAGTGCCAAACACAGGACTTGATGACCCATGAAAGAAAAAGATTTCTTTGGACTGGTACAAAATACTGGTTGTTTTCAGAACTGCAAACAGAAATCAGGCTCACTTGTCCACACCACAGCAATTTGTCAGTGCTGGTCCTAAGCACAATATGAAATGACTAAATTCTAAAACTTCAGCTGAAATGTAGTCCAGACCAGTTCCTCAACATTTCCAGGTTTCTGCTTACACCTTTCACAGGACAAAACAAATCACCCCAAGCAGATAAGAGCAGTTTATTGTGACACTGGCAGCTTCACCCTTCTGCAGTAATACAGAGTTCTCTCAAATGGTTTTTACCTGCCAGTTTAAATACTTCATCTACATCTGCATCCCTAGTTTATAAAATTTCTTTAAGATCTACATCTTCTCACTGATTAACACAAAACCAGAAACAAAAGATCAAACTCTTGGAAACATAAAAGGAGTTGCATCATGGCAAATCTATTCTTTAACAGAAAGTAAGAAAAACCTCCCTACTGACCTTTACTCAGAATGGGGAAAGAGAGAAATATCCACAGCCCTTTGCTCCATCCGGTAGGATTTTAAGATCCATCTCTGCACGTGTCAGGAGAGGACAAACAGTTGTAGCCACACTGA
>NW_008702789.1:0-1271 GCF_000695815.1 Acanthisitta chloris
GCTGAAGATCTGCATATTTTTTCTCAAGGCAGTTTCTAACTTACAGTTCATTTTTTTATCATTTTATCACACTCTGAGATCCACATGAGATGGTTCCATAAAGTTTAAACAAGACCAGGCTGTAACTACATTCTTCTTTTTTTTCTCATATATAGACACAGACTAACACTCTAACTACAGCATTATGAATTCTCTCATGTTCTCTGGATCAATGCTCCTGTCTCATACAGTTTTTTATGTTTTTATATTTTCTTATTATATCACTTTAACCCTGGGTATCTGGATTTTGATGGCAATAAATGTTCCTAGTTTATCTTGTGCAGGTTTCTTTATAAACACATAATAAAAAGCTTTGAGCTCTGAAAGTCCCATGTTGTATATAAGCATGTACTGACAGCAAGCATTTTATATGAGAGACATTTTTCCTAGCAAGTCTGTCATCCACTAAAATATTACTGTCTTTGTTTTTTGTTATTACTGAATTGCAATGGTATGTGCTTGGCTTTAAATCTGATAGATCCTTAAATGAATCTCAACTTATTCTGCAATGTTGCTTTGCACTAGGCATGATACTGGTAGATATAGTTCTTTAAATACCATATGTGAAAGTGTATTCTGGATCCAGATAGAAACGAGTGGAAAATATTATAACAATTGCAGCCTTAGCTTACTGGTTATTCAAGTCTATTGAAAAGTTAGGGGCTTGGTTTTAATTTGCAAAGTATTCAAAATCCCATACCTCAAATATTCTGAGAGGGAAGGTTGAGAGTTTGTAAAATATGTTTTTAAATGTGTTATTTGAGCAACTGTAGAAATTTTGCAGTTTTAATGCCTGAAAAATTAATAGAAAAGCTATGTTTGAAGAAGACACACACTCCTCTGTGCAAAGAACTGTAGATGTGGGTTTTGATGGTGATGAATCCTCCTTTTACCTCTTATTCACCAAGGAATGCTGCCTACAGCAGCTATCTCATTGCAGAGTGCATCTGGTAACTCTGGTTCCTATGTCTACATAATAACTACATAGTTAATTATTGTTGACTTATCATCACTGAAATAAAGTCAGCTTAAACAACAGCTCTTTGCAGCAGAGATGACTGTTATTTTTATCTGTAGCTATTCTTGCATTCTAGTCAAGTGCCACCAGGAAAGCAACTCAGCCCAGGCCAGGGGACTGAGCTGCAGCTGGAGCAGGACCACACAGCTGGAAGTAGTTGGAAGCAGAAACAGGAGCAAATATACTGGGGAGAGAGAAATGTACTGGGGAAAGA
>NW_008702790.1:0-1249 GCF_000695815.1 Acanthisitta chloris
ATTGGAAGAAAAAGTAAGTTTCAGTATATCCTATGGGAAATCAGTACTTAAAATCAGGACACAAACTGTCCCAGTTTTGAATAGGTCAAAGACAATCACAGTGTTTAAAGTCAGATTTAAAACCCCAGTTTTGCCCATAAAACTCCACTCCCCACCCCAACACCTCTCCATCACTGCAGAAAACATGCAGGACCACTAAGGGAATTCTTTTTTCATCTTGTTCGGTCATATAAATTTTTCAAGTACAAGTTCAGAGCACACAGTGCCTAGAACTTGTTTACAGTTTCAGACTGTTCATGGGCATTTGCTCTAGGCTTCTGATGGATGAAAAGTGCACTGTGATGTTCAGTAAGTTATGCAGGGTTTACAGCTTGAGCCCACAGTGACACAAAACAGCAACCCATCATTAAGAAAACCTCTATGATCATTTTGTGGCTTTTTCTTGATAGTGTGGTTTGTGGTCTGTCCTCAGAGCAAAAAGAACCAAGAGCCAAAAGTTCTCCTGGAGCTAACATCCTTACCAAGTGTACAAAAGGATACTCCAGTCAGTAAGTGCCTATGTGCACACTGCTTAGGCTGCTTTCTGTAACAGATCATTCACAACACTCATAAAAAACCCATGTGCTTTTCCATGTTGCACATTTCCCTTACAGGAAACAGGGATTTGATTAGGATAAGAAGCATGAAAGTCTCCTCAAAGCAAAGGATTGATTATAGTAAAAATGTTTCTTCTTAGCCTAGTGACTTCTCTGTGGCTGCAAAAGAACAAGTAGTTTGCATACCTACAGTTGGTGCAATATGAACAAACCAAATAAGATGTCTGTGTGCCTTTCTCTGACTGCCTGACCTCCAGCCACTCTGCTGAGAGACCTTTTCTACACGAACACATCAGATCTCCCACCAAGAACACAGCAACGACAGGTGATGATGTACCTTGTCATTGATCCAGTCTAAGACATCTTCACATTCCCTTAAGTACTGCACCAGCTTCTGTGCTTGCAATAACTTGACTCCCTTCTCTCTCATCTTTTCCATCAGCAGTTCCCATAGTCGGTGCAGCTCCTGCAGTCGAGTCTGAAACAATGGGATGTTGTCATTAATAGCCTGTATCAGAGATGATTAGATTCATTCCCTTCCTGACCCTAACAGCAGGTTTATTTCTTTCTCTGGAGCTGTATATACTAAGCTTTACTTTAGACAAAGGGTGAACAAACCTCACAACAATTTTCATCTCCAGTCATTAGTTTTC
>NW_008702791.1:0-1304 GCF_000695815.1 Acanthisitta chloris
TGGAGGTGCAGAATAGCACCAGTTGTAGTAAATCAATGGACAGGGCTCATAAAATCATTTGCAGCTTGGAGATATCTCAGGAGAGGTTAGGTTTTCATTTTTGGTTTTTAAGAAACTGTACAATGCTAAGAGCTAAGGGAGAGAATGAGAGAGGGACCTATGACTCCTAACGACCTTAAAAAGTTTTTTGAGAAGAAATAAACATCTTTTTTCTGTTGTTCTGAATGCTAACACTCTAAATGTCACATGAAAATGAAACAAATAGTTCCTTTGGCTGAGTAATGATGACCACAGGGTTAAAAGGTAGATATATTTTGAGCAGTCAAGCCATGCAGTAAAACACATGTGCTTTTCCTTTCAGCATATGTGAACCCCCAACTGTGTGCATTTGTTATAGCAAAGGTAGATGTTGATTTAATGTAGTTTTATATATATTAAAAAATGGTATATTTCTAAATACACATACATATGTATATACCTGTCTACAAATGTAACCTAAGTCCCTTCTTCTCAAATTGGACTTTACTGAACTTATATAATGGCAAAATCAGAGTTTCTCCTTAAGCTAAATTCTGAAACTCCAGTTCCATTCTAAGGATGCTGAATTTGACTTTTCAGCAGCACAATCCTCCCAGGCCCACACTGGCAACTCTGCAAAAGCATTTTCCATAAAATATTGTTTTTTGGAGACTGACTGTTTATGAAGTGAGACCTTTAGCTGACAAGTATGGCAATGCACAAGAATTGTTTGCCATCAAAGTTGCTTGCTCGTGGCAGCAGCTACTGTGATCTTGGCCAGCACATGGTTTTCAAAACTGGTGAAGCTGATGATGTGTAACAATAGTCCATTTTAATACTTCAGTAATTGTGAAGGTGATATGTCCAGCAGAGAATGGGCTCCATGGGATTTTCCTTGCACTCCAACTTGTGGGGAATGACAGTAATTATAATTTTCTTCCCAACATCCTTTGTATTGCAAATTATTTAACATGGACTGTGATTTGGTGCTAGCTGGGTGGGTCGTGGCCCACAGCTATTTGAGACAATGCCCTTTTGTTACAAGCAGTGGAAATAGTATTGTCTTAGAAATGTGCCTGGCACCAAGTCTCTTAAATGCCTGATCAAGATTTATATGCATAAACTGTACTCTAATACAGCATAGGTGATAATGATACTTGGAGAAAACAGCAAAGCAATACCTAGTAGAGAATCCCTCCAGAGATACTTCAAATAAGTGCATTGGACTGATGTTTATTTAATTCTACATTAATGTCCACCTGGAATAGTCATTGCCCCAGTCAGCA
>NW_008702792.1:0-1306 GCF_000695815.1 Acanthisitta chloris
TCCATGGCCTCTTCTGGATTTGCTCCAGCAGCTCCACAAGTCAAGACAGTCTTTTGAGGAATTCAGACCCCATTTATTGGGGTGTGGTTTCCTTGGCAAATTTCTGCTTAACACTGTGTCTTATTAACCACAGCAATGCTCAGGCATCTAATCAACATTCTGATTGTCCAGCCCCTGGGCACTCCCCCACACCCCCATCCACTGCCACGGGCACTCTGCGTCCCCACCCGCCCTGCTTCGCAAAATGGGCTTTGCTTTTTCTTGGCAACACGGAAACAGGAGGAAACACATGAAAAGCTGGTGCCTGGGAGACGGCAACCTCTGTCCTCCTTCCGCTCTGCTCTGCTCGCCAGCGGCATCGCCCATTCCCCGGCTTTCCAGACACAGCCAGGGAAACCTGCGCTCCGGGGTGAAAGTTGGTTTATTTCAACATATCCCCAGTTACGAACTGGTGGGACTGGTAAGAAGGAAATGGGGTTCAGTAAGGCTGCAGCCAGTCCACCAGGGCTATGCAGGGCTTGGGCTTGTGGTCCTTTAGGCAAAATTGCCTCCTAGGAAGAAGGGATACAGGGAGGGAGGAAATCTGGCTGCTTGACACTGGCAGCTCCCTCAAGCAAAACCAGGTGATAATTTGGTTTATAATATAACAAGATCCCTCAGGCTTCACCTTAGGGTCTGTGGGAAGCCCTAATTCACACCTGCCCTCTGCAGAACAGTGGCCTGCAGCTACCCAGACTGTCAGAGTAGAGGGGATGGCATCCTATCTCCTTGGACCCCATGCTCTCCAGCAGGTGATGCCACCAGCTCCACCAAACTCAAAACAAGAAAAAACCCAAATAAACTATTACACGACAGGGACCTGAAAAAAAATAACAACACTGAGTATGTCTTGTGGATGTATCACTGTTTTTTTAAAAAACAGGACACGTTTTCAGGCTCCTCTACCAAAGAGAATGACCAAAAACCACCACCTGCCCAATCCCTGCGGCAGACCCCACTGGTCTCACTGGTGGCAGTGGTACCTGATGCCCTCTGGTGCCTGAGCATGCTGTGGCAGTGGCTTTGCCCACCTGGGTCCCACTCACATACAAAGCCACAAAGATTTGGTACTCCAGGCCCTGCTTGTGATGTGTGGGACTTGCATGACTGCAAACCCCCTGCTGCTCCCAGGACCTGTATCCACCTTGCACACAGGTGTCCTGAAAATTCTAGTGGTACTGAAGCCACCAAACATCTCCAGAGTCATAGAATAATAGGCTGGTTTGTGTTGGGAGCCCATCCCATTCCATTCCACCCCCTGCCATGG
>NW_008702793.1:0-1272 GCF_000695815.1 Acanthisitta chloris
TTTTTCGTGTAGTTATATAAAATATATAGCATATAGAAGAATTTGCTTCATGGCAGCATTTACCTCTGGTATGATGATTTTACCCGAAATATGAAAATCTTCATTTTTACCAAGAGCTATAAGGTTATTTTCATAATGAGAGTAAGTCAATGTAATTTCTCATCCATTAAATCAAAACTGTTCCTTTTCAATTGCTTTAAAGTAATTTGTACAGTAATTACAAAACTAGTATGAAAATAACATTTATTTCCCTATTTAAGTCAGAAGGTACCACATACACACTGAACAGTCTAGACCAAAATTTTCTCTAAGGTACAGACTACAGTGTCTTAAAATAGACCATATGATTTCTCTTCTCTTGAACAAAAATGAGAAAAAAACAACCCAGAGGACTTTCGCCTTAAGATACTCAGAACTGACTGGACTGCTCTTGTGCCCTGCTGCACCTGGAGGAGCTCTGACATATGTGCACAGTGTTTCTAGCTCCAGACAAATGTCTGGACAACTGAAACATTCGATTCAAATGTTCAAATTAGAAGAACTTAAACTTCCATAAACCCCCTGACCATATCAAACTCAAATATCTTCCCTCACCCTACTTCATTTATGCAAATACATTTATGTTTCATAAACCAGCAGCACAGCAGCTTAAATGCTTAAAAATAAAACTTCTGCAGAGACATTAGCTGTAATTCATTTCAAAGTGCCCTTTTTCTCTCTCTGTTTTTATTTTTTCCCCAATGGATTTTGTGAATTAAGGTTATACTGTGTGGGGTTGGGATTTTTCTTTAGTTGTAAATATGTGTCTACATTTGGCTTGTAGACAACCCTTTCACAGTGTGGTGCTGTTGCAGGTGAGGAACATCCATGGCTTTGCCAGGCAGGAGAGTGTGTGTGATAAGGATGTTGACAAGTCAGAGGTTGTCACCATTAATCCCAAAAAAGCTATTTCTGACTAACCGTCATGATAGAAACACACTGTAATAAGACTACCAGGTTCAGTATTGATTTCCCATCTAATATAATATCATGATTGTATATTACTTGTTTTTGCACTTTATTATTCCCTAGGATGTTAACTTTGAAGTTTTAAAAGCATTTAGTCCTACAGCTGCAATCTGTAACACCTTTGCAGAGTTCTATGCATCACTTTGTCACCCTCCTTTCCCCTGTGTGCTCAGCTGCCCTGGTGCAGGGGAAAAAAACTTCCCTGCTCACTTCATCAGGAAGTACCAACTCCTGAAACACCAAAACACAGTTTTAAAAGATGTA
>NW_008702794.1:0-1254 GCF_000695815.1 Acanthisitta chloris
AATTTGACATATATGGATTTTTAAACAAACTAAAACAAGGCTCTCACAAAAGTAAAATATCCACCATTCCTACTGAGAGTCTTGTACTCATAAACCTTTGGAAAGGAAAACTTAAAAAACAAAGCACTAATCTTCAAACCCAGAAAAGGAAAACATACCAAACAACAAAGAAAATTCCAAAGTCATACTGGGGATTCTTACACAGAATCTTGGAAAATCCATGAGCATTTTAATTTTAAATCTGTATCAAAACCAGAGGTCTACATAGTTACCTTCTCATAGATTCTTCCTTATAAAAGCTACAAAAAAATCCCTCAACCCCAAGAATTATAACACATGGTCTTGCAAATTCAAGTATTAAAGTGGGAAATGCTCTTAAAATTCTATCTTGTAGATCAAAGTTATTTTAGGAATCACAATTGCATGGATATGTAATGCAAAATGACTGATTTTTAAAGCCATTCAAAATGTTGCAATGCTTTTTCTGTCCACAGCCTGTTGGCATTTGGTTTCAATAAGAATGAAATATGACAAATATAAGCACTTGAAAACAAATTTTATTTGAGGGGAAACTAGGACAGCCCATAACAGGGTCTTTTATTTCCTGATAATGTGAAAATGCCTCCTACGAGGTTGATGAGAAAATAATCTGTGCCTTAAAGGGAGAATTTGCTGGCTAGGTAAATAATTCTTACACAAAGATGATCTGTTATAAATTCAGTTTCGGGAGTGTGAAAGCATAGCAGCCTCACAAATAAGAAAATGATGTACTTGTTCCTATTACCTGTGTATTCCCTGCAGCACTGCTCCATTGTTTTAAATGTTTCAGTTGCATTTGTGCTAGAGCAGTAAAACAGCAGTAAAAGAGAGCTGAAAAAGCACAGCTTATTCCTGCAGGAATAAGGCAGCTTTGTTCCCAGGCTGCCATTAGGAACTGTGACAGGAATGGCTCTTCACTAAAAGCCCAAACTGCACCAGGCAGGATGTTAGGACATCAGCCAGGGGCTGCAGGGCAGTGCTGTGACCCTCTGTGGGCAGCTAAGGGAACAGTGTTATGAAATACTGATCACAGCAAGTTAACTCTTCTGACACACAACCAAATCTCTTACATTCATTTTAAAGGACTGTTCTTGACTGCTTCCTCAGCAGTTTATAAAGCCAGCAGCAAAGGAAGCTGTGCTTTCCTAAGGGGCAGAGAACAGTCCCCACAGCAGTAGGGGCTGTTGTTGATGATGGTTCCACAGCAGCACTCAC
>NW_008702795.1:0-1283 GCF_000695815.1 Acanthisitta chloris
ATTCAAACTGGTTTGTGCCTGTGTAGACTCAAAAGGTATACACAGTGTATATTCTCTGTTATCTTCATGTATATATGAGAGAGAGATCTGTCAATGCATTACAATTCAGACTAGCTGGTAAGCAGGAGAAGACAAGAGTCTGGAAAGACCCAAGGTCTGAACTGGAGGCTCAATAAAGGGCACAAGGTCAAGGCATGGATATTGATTGGACTTAAGGTGTAAGAGAACTGTGAATTCCAGCATACAAGTTGAGTAAGGGTGTGTCTATGCCCTGATAGCATTTGGGTTGTTACAGTCTCCCGTGGGTGCTGTGAGATCCCTCACAAAGATTCTGTTCTCCTGTGCAGGTGTGGCCTGGGTGAAGTGTAACAGGATTTCTTCTTTCAATCAAATACCAACCTTGATTCTCTGCCAGCACAAATTATCTTCCTCAAATGTACCAATTTGTGGTGACTGATACGGTCATTGATCTAAATTCTCCTAGTGCAAACACCGTTTAATATTTACAAATATAATAAAGATAGATATGCCATCAATTCTTAGCCCTCCCACTGTTATCCAGCCCAGTTAATAGGGCAGGGATTAGGGATGTAGTTTGCAGTCATAGTGTTTAAGCTTACAGCTGCAGTTCAACAGGAGCTTGCTGATGTTGCAGATTTAGAGCTCAATTCCTTTAGAACTTCATTTCTGAAACCATGCAGCAGAATTAGAAATATAAAAATTGGTGGTTAGAAAAATGTAGTACAATACGAGTAATGATAGTGAAAGCTTAGCAACAAAATGCCAAAGGGAAATAATTCTTCATCCTCAAAATATCCCCTTTGGGCAGGCTATTTATGGGGTGAAATTTTCTAGCAGACAAAAAAAATCTGCTATAATTCAAAGTCAGCACTTGCCAGGTGCCCATAAATAGTATTTTGCCCTGATAAACAATGCTGAGGGTTTGGGAGGTGATGCACGTGTGTGTCACAGTAGTAAAAATAAGTCATGCAGATTGTAATTGGATAGCAAGTTCCAAGAGAGACATCTGATGTCAGTGAAAACCCACAACATCATACAGCAAAACCCAGTGAGAAGGCATTACAGCAAAACCTTGGAAAGCAAACAAAGAGAATAAAATTAGAATGTGAAGAGACACTAGAAGGAGAAAAGCTGGCAAAGATACCAAAAATATCACAAGTCACATTAATTTTGTGTAAAAGTTGTATGCATATGAAGTATTACCACATTCATGAGCTTTCTGAAATTCTGGTTCTTCTAATTTATCTGTAAGAAAAAAAAAA
>NW_008702796.1:0-1303 GCF_000695815.1 Acanthisitta chloris
TGCCTTCCAGCAGATCCACACTCCCATGAGGGAGCTTCACCCAAGGGGAGAGCTGAGGACTGGGCATGAGGGGGAGGAATGTGTTTTGGGGCAAAGAGTAAGTTTATGACTGTTTTTCTCTTAACTGGAGCAGTTAGCTGCACTGCAAGTCATTCATCTTCTGCTTTAATAACTCGTTCTCCCTGCGAGATGGGATATTACAGCCCTGGATATTGCTTTTGGTGGGATGGAGGATCAGGCAGAAATCCACCTTTTCAATTAAAATACCTTTTTATTGTAATGGAAATAACTTTCTGCTCTCTGCTTTCCCCCTTTATTTTGGGAGTTAAGATCTCCTTCTCCAAATCTCCCATTCTGGCCCTTCCCAACTGCTGGAAATACAAACTGCCTGATTTTTTCCCCATGCTGGGGAAGCTCATGTGAGGGAGAAGTGCTGTGGTTTCTCTTGGGCTGCCTCTAATCAGATAACAAATCAGATATGATATAATGTAGAGTACATTTTGCTTCCTGTGGGGTTTTTTTCCCTGCTGTGATGCATTTTTTTGGGGGGCACCAAGTGAATTTGTGGCCGTTTGACCCATTTTTGTCACTTTATTCGCAGCAATTCACCCCCTGGAGTAAACATTTCCCTGTGCAGCATCTTGTATGGGGTGTGATGAGTTTGCAGGGCCAAGAGGAAGGGCCAAGGCAGCAAAGTGGCTGCGTTTGGGGCTGGGAAGGGTTGTTTTTTTTGGAGCAGAGGGAGCTCTTGTTTCGTGGCTCTGCCACTTCCCATCGCCGCCTCGCCGGGGTTAATATCCTTAAACAAAACTTCTCCTTTCATGTTTCCCCTCGCCTGACTGTCTCTTAACTAATCATTTGATCTCAGCATCTCTGCGAGAAGGTTCAGAGCCTGATCAGAAATTAATGGGAAGCAGGAATTAAGCAGTGGATCAAAGTGGATGCGTCGCGGGCTGAACGCGGTGGCGTGGGGACCACTCGGGCCAGCAGCTCCTTGTGCTCTCAGCCCAGCCCAGCAGAAAGATGTAACCTCCACACAAAGGGTCTTTGCACCTCTGCAAAGTGTCTGTCCCCCTCTCACCAGGCCTGGTATTGTGTTCCCAGGGGTTCCAGCCGTCTCCAGCAGTGTCCCCCACTGCGCTCAGGGATGCTACAGGCAGCTCCACTTCCCACGTGTGCGCCAGGAATTCCCTCATTAAACAAATATTTGGCGAGTGGGAGGAGGAGGAGAGGAGGTGGCAGCGCTGCAGAGCCCACCCCACCCCTCTCCCCGAAATCTCAGACCCCGAGATGCTGCAGCCCC
>NW_008702797.1:0-1312 GCF_000695815.1 Acanthisitta chloris
GATCTCCAGAGGTCCCACCCAACCCCAGCCATTCTGTGGTTCTGTGATAACAAGCACACTTCTCACTGTGATGTCTAGGGTCTCTCATGGAGCTACTCCTGATTTCCCAAAGATGTGGCAACAGCCAAAATGCTTAATCCATCTTCATGAAGTAGCAAGTTTGTAGCCTTTATTCTCTAAGGCAAACCTCAAAGTTAACTATGCATTTGTGACCAGATTCAATTGAGGCTGACAGCTTTGCAGAAATTGCTCTCAAAGAGTTTTGATACAACTAAATGCAGATCATACTTATAAGTGATGTCACAGATTTGATACCAGAGGTTTACAAAAACATTAATTTTCTCTCTGCATAGAGTACTAAAAGAAGGGTAAAAGGGTAGGACCTAATAACAAGTATTCTCCATGTCAACATTTAATGCATTTTTCAATTAGAAATGGCTTTGTTTTTAAGATACCTTTCTCCCCCTAGAATTTTCAGATTTTTTTTTCTAAAAATGCAAATATTGGAAATGCACACATGGTGTTTAGACACAATGAATGGATTTTTTTGCATCAAGCAGGCTCTCTTCCACTAGCAAACAAGACTGCCTTGCTAAGCAAAATACATCTTAGAAAACTAGGCCTATTTTCCCACTTGAAGCAAAATGCTTACAGTTAAGCTACTATTTGTGAGCCAACTTATTTTCCAAAATGAGTACAGTTAATTTAAGACAGGCCTTTGGGATCTGCTTTGAAAACTACTACATAGCAACTTACATGACTTATATATCTCTTGGGATCATAAACTCTGCTTAAAGGTACAGAAAATAGCAATGATTTGATAAAAGATTTGGCTTAGAAATGAAATATTTGCTCAGAGCAAAGTCACTTATTGGTATTTTAAATAAAGGGCCAGTCTTCACTATTTGCTAAAGCCCTTTAGGGATAATTTGTCCATAGGAGCATTTCCCAGAGACTTTTATCATGTCTGGGAAGGGGGCTTGTTCACAGAGAATTATTTATGATATTTTCTCGAGGTATATTCTACTTTTTGAATAACATCATCTGCAGAAACATAGATAGTTCAAGACAGAATACCTTTAACTTCAAAACTGCCTAAATTTCTCCATGCCACACAACAAATAAGTTAGTCTCATGTCTTTTACTGTAAATATTTCAAAATACTCAGCAATGACCTGATCTATGAACTAGATTATGAACTCTGGCTACCAGTGATTCCTGCAGTACACACAATGGCTTTGCACGTTTTCCAATAAAACCAGGAAACCTTTAAAGTCAGACACTGGCAACCTGATCTAGGTGAACCTGCTTG
>NW_008702798.1:0-1294 GCF_000695815.1 Acanthisitta chloris
GTTGATTCTGACTGTCAAAATATTGGTGCTGGAAGCAGCAGGAGCAGCAGCAAGGCTGGGATGAATGAAATGCCCTGGGGAGACATTAACCAAGCACCTGGAGTACCACCACAGGAGTTCTTGGGCTGTCCAGCACCTGGTGCATGAAGCTGCATCCTCTAGGTATTAACAAAGTCCAAATGAAGCTCCACCTAGATTCCAATGTCTTAAATCATACTGAAGAATAAGTTACTCTCTAAAGCCAACTCAGTGTGTCAATAAAGCATATTTTTGGATAACACCAATTGCCACAGCTGCACTGAGGCTCAGTGAGAAAGTTCAATATACCAGTGGCAATAAATCCTATCTTAGGACCCATTCCAACGATAAAAAATACAAAGCACTTCCTCCTGTTTGCTCTACTTGCTTCTCCTTAGCCACTATTTTTCTTCTTGTGTATGAAGGAAATAACTTTGAAGGGGTAAAAAACCCTCCAATTCAGTGTCCTGCCATAGAGATCAGCCTGCTGCCTTGAGAAAATCAACAGTTTTACCATTAGAGAAAATGTCATTGCTCACAGTACAACCTGTGTGGAACTCTTAGTAATCAATGAAAGAAACACCTCATTACAGATCCTCCATCATGGAGGAGAGGTTAGCTCAGAGGATGAGATGGAAGGCAACCTCAAAAGCCAATACAAACTCCAGGGTTAAAATTTGGGTTTTGAAGAAATAGTAGTGCATGCCTCGTGCTGCTAGAGAAGATCTTGTTAGAAGTACCCACGTCTTGATTCAAACAGTCTTTGTGCTGCACAACAAAGGCAGGACATTCCCAGGAGAAACCTCCTTACTCTTCACTCTATCTCCTTTAAATGAACAAAGAATCCATTTACAGATATTTAGTTTCAAAATTACTCAGTTTTGGCAATCCATCACAGCCTCCTGAGAGGACCAGCTGCAATACAGGGGACTTGCTCTCTGCTCTCATAAAGCTCCATTGCTGAGAGGTAGTCAATAAAAAAATTCTCTCAGTTTTTGCTGTCAATAGTGATACATCAGGTTTGTATCCTGCACATCAGGCCAGGCAATCACAAAGCACTTTACAAGTCCTTGTTTCACAGAGAGCTGTAAATGCACATCCCACTCATACACAGATATCCCCCAGCACTGAGTCAGACTGGGCCATGTGCTGCCTGATCCCTGTGTCTGTTACCTGCACAGCCCAGGGAATCCTTCAAACCTCCCAGGTGAGTACTTACCCAGCCCAATGGATTTAGATTGCAAAAGACAAGTGTTACATTACTCTCTGCAGGATT
>NW_008702799.1:0-1309 GCF_000695815.1 Acanthisitta chloris
ACAGTCAGCTGCTTGACATCTTACCAGTAGAGGTCAAAAAATCAGGTACATAGTCTAAGCTAATTGTCTAGACTCTTTCATAATAATATTAGACATAATGGTTTTGGATGAAGTATGATTTTGTGAAATTCTGCATTCTCAGTATTTCATTTTAAGCCACAGTGAATTGCAGCACTTTGACCTCTGACGTCCTGCCAAAATCATGGAAGCAAAATTTTAGACAATATTATTGTTTCCCACATTTCCATATTTCTTTGAAAAGAGGCTCTCAATCTCACACAGCCTTTATCATAGAAGGAGGAAAAATAGTTCATTTTTGTTAAGTGGTGTGAATTTTTCTTCATTTTGACTAAAATATGTGTAGACCTGAACTTCTCTGATTCAGAAGATGGTTCTTCAGCTCAGGAAGAAAATCTTCCACATCTAATCTAAATCTACAAGGTCTTATTCAGGTTCAGTTTATGGCTAGTTCAGAGGAGTAATGGTAATGGTAAATTGTAAGGATTTTAATGATACCTTTTGACATTCAAGTAGCTTACGTTCCCTGAGGGGATAAAAAAAGACAAGATCATGCTTTTCTTCTTTAAGCTGCTTAAAAATAGGTACCTTCAGGTGCTTATTAATAAAGAGAATTTAGTTTAGGATACAATTTTGTAGACAAGATGTGCAATTTTTTTGGTGGCTTCTAAAAGTTTGGATGTTAATGACAGGCAACCTTTAAATACGTGCAGTAATAATGTTTTCCTTTATTTTAAGAGTTTTCTGAGGTTTAGTCTACTGCTAAATTCTGTCTGTCATTCAATATATGATGATAACATATAACCCAATATGAACATGGAAACTGAAGCATATTAATTTTTATGTTCTTTAAATTACCTCAGTCTTCATGTCATGTTGGCATAAGCCTTTTATACTGACCTATGAAGATCCAAGAGATAGCTGAGCCATCCTTTTGACAGGGTATGGGTTTGGAATAGATCCTCCTGAGTTGTTTTATTATTTTTATATTTCTTCTTCCTGTTGTGACGCAGTAGTATATTGAATGTACTCTGAATATAGCCTTGAGACTTAGAGCTTTCCTGGCTAAGCTTTTCAGCTGCTTGATCTCCATATACTTCATTCAGAGGAACCTAGTGAAACAGAGCCTGCATCCTGCTGATAGGTGGTTTAGCAATTTGCTTTTATGTGCGCTTAACTTTCATTTTCATTCATTCACCCAGGTATGTGCCAAAAATCTGTTTGCCATACCTCATTGTATTTCATGCTTTTGTACTTTCACTCTGCTACTGGGGAATGTTATAGTATATTT
>NW_008702800.1:0-1250 GCF_000695815.1 Acanthisitta chloris
CCTCACTATTATGGTTATAGGAACAGCTGAAAAATATAAATGAATCTCTTTTCAGCAACTCACAGCCACTCAGACCTTGACAGAAATGGGAAATCACAGCTAGAAAATCCAAATCCTGCCTTTGTGTCCTGAAATTTAAACTGCAGATTAATTGGACAGATGTCTGAGCCTCATTAATACTGCTACTGTCTGTCTCTGAATAATGAGCCTGATGATCACAGGGATCTTTTGAGACATGCAGACTCCAATACTATGCTTATTACTGTAAAAGAAACGTAAACGACGTTGACTGGGTTTTTTTTTTTCACATGGTCATGAAAAATGTATTTGAAAGGGAAGTTTGTAATGTTTCCAGTTTTGTTAAAATACTATAGACAAACCTGGGAAATACTTAAAATCTGTTACTAAGGCACTGACATGGCTGGGAATGCTTTCAGCTTATGTTACAGGCTCTCTGCAGGGCAAAGCTGGTTCAGCTTCCCAAGGATCCAGTGGCACCAAGCCTACGCCAAGGTGGCTGGACTAGGAGGAATTCCTGGGGGAATGAGGCCCCAGCCAGAGCACTTCCATGTTCTGGTGGCATCAGGCTCCTCCAGTGGCTTGGCAAAACCAGGAGCTTTTAGGCACTATCCCAGGACTCCCTAAGCCTTGTCCCAAAAGCTCCGAGAGCCTTGCTGGTCAGTGGCACTTCTCTCATGACAAGGCCATCACATTGCCCCTGAGGTTCACATGCAGCTTGTCCAGGCCCAGAGGCTCAGCCTTCAGAGAGTGGATGTTCAGAACCAGCTGGGCCAGTTGTCTCTTTGCACAAGGTCTTTGCACACTCCATGCAGAGGCACTGCAGCCCCAGCAGCTGATGCTGCTCTGTGTCTTGAATCCAATGCATCCAAAACTAAGAGAATGAGGAGGAGACAAAGCTGGTGACCACTGGAATGTCTTCAAGCAGGCCTTTTAGGATGAAAAATGAGCCTTTTAGCCAGAGTCACTGCTTCAGTCTAACCTCTGATCATATTCCAGCAGCTCTCCAAACACTGCACTTGCATGCCAGGCTGGGATGGCTTTGCCCTTTCCACAGCTAGCCCTTGGTTCAGAATGGAACCTCTCACCCTGATTTGGGGATGCAGACCCAGCTCTTCAGCCTTTCCACATCTTCCTGCACTCAATCCTCTTCTTTCCACCCATTCTGGGCAGACACAACCTGAAGCATGTCTGGATCCAGTAGCTCTTTAATCACCTTTGTTCTGCTGACA
>NW_008702801.1:0-1310 GCF_000695815.1 Acanthisitta chloris
AGTAGGAAGAAGCCTTGCTTATTTAGGCACAAGCCTCTCGTCCAGACCTGTTGGAATTGTCTGGGTTGTTTTCTTCTGAACTCTACAGGCCCTTGTGTGTGCATGGGAATTTGAGAGAGCTGCAAGAGAGCTTGCTCAGGTCAGCAGCTTGGGACACCCACTTGGACATAAGATTTTGGATCTTAATGATATTGCATTGATACAATTTCATTAAAACAACATAAAGATTTTGACCCCTTGTTTGGGATGTTCTGTATCATACATAAGCTGTGCTGGAAAGGTGTGTGTGCAGATCAGTTGGAGAGCAACATTCTGAATTCTTGGTGAATCAAAAGCCCAGCTTCAGTCCTGTGTCTTCAGAGTATTGGAAGAACTGGTGCCTGTAGTGAGCCCCCTGTAAGGCTGCTCCTGTGACTTGGGTAAATGTTGCCACCAGCTGGATGCTCTCTGCCAGAAATCAGAGCAGCTTCTGACTCTGCACAGTCTCCAGTGTGAGCTGAGGGTGTAAGCTGAGTAGGGATTGAGAAGATAAGTTCTCAAGTTCTCTCACTAAGCCTTTGGTGTATGAATAAAATCGAATAGCTTTGGATCGTACATAGTCTCTAAAGCTGCTGGTTCCTTATTCCTCAGGCTTTGTTTTATTTTTGTTTCAAATTGTTTACAAAGGTTGCTCGAGTTTCACAAAAAATGTCTTTTGTGCATAACTAAGCATGTGTGGGTTGCCTGGATATTGTTAATTCTTTGTACTTGTCTGAGGAATTTTGAGTGTTATTTTTATAAATGTGTGCAACAGCTCTGACAGCATTGGGCAAAATAACCTGTGATGGTTAGTGTGATTTTTATGCTGCTGTGTGCTGGACTAAAGTAATTCTCAGTATTAGGCTTCACATACCTGATTTAGGCTCTCATGTGCCCATCTTAGGTGTCTGTCTTAATATTTCAAAGGCTGTAAAGCATACTGAGGTTCTTTGGCATGAAAAGAGCTTTACGAGTTTAAGGTGATATCTACTGCTTACCTGAGGCAATGAACTGGACTTTGGCTGATTTTTGTGAGAGATGATTGTCTAGGGAATGATTGGGTCACCAGGGAGAAGTTTATAAAGAATG
The DNA here is from genome assembly GCF_000695815.1 of Acanthisitta chloris. NCBI lineage: Eukaryota > Metazoa > Chordata > Aves > Passeriformes > Acanthisittidae > Acanthisitta > Acanthisitta chloris. The sequence goes on from NW_008702801.1 coordinate 1,108, forward strand.
CGTAGGACAGTGCCTTGCTTATTGCCAGCTGGAAAACTCAAATGCCAATATTAATCAACTACAGCAACTTGCTCTAGAGTGGGCCTCCTCTGGGATATTAAAATCCCAAGTGCTTTGTGTGGAAAAGAAAACCCAATTAAAACAGGTAAGGTGCTGGGCATCAGTTTCATATGTCCAGGTTAAGTATGTCCAGGGAGGGTTTG
>NW_008702802.1:0-1308 GCF_000695815.1 Acanthisitta chloris
CAAGCCCCTGATGAGCTTCAAATTCAATCATGTAGGAGAAGTATCTGAGATGTTAACACAGTTACATGTGTTATGGGAAGGCTGAAACGTAACCCAGATCTTAGGGATGCTGGTGACCTTACCAGCTCTTTTGCTTCCATCAGAAGATCTTCGACATCCGAGAAGCTGAAGCTGGCTAACGTGATGAACTGGCTGACGACAGACACAAACTTGTCACCTGCTTGCTGAACTTGAGACTTCTGGAAGTCCAGTTCCTTTGGGAAAAAGAAAAGTAAATCTGGTCAGGCCATAGCTGATGAGGAACACAAATACCATGAGCCTCTGGTAGTGCCAATGGGAGTGTTCCTGTATCAGGGCTGTGGGTCCTGCCTGCACCACCACTGCTGCTCCCCCTTGCCATGCACAACACCCTGGATTACCCCATTTCACAATGCCTGCAGTAAGCTTTTAAGCCAAATCCTGCAGAAAAGCTTGTGGAAGCAGGATAATTTAACAAGACAGTGAGTCCTTTGGGATACCTCCACCATTTCATCACCATTCCAGCTGGGCTGCAGAAGTGCTCCCCAGCCCAAGCCCCAGACCTCTGTGGTTTTACAGCCAAGGGGAGACCCCTCTGCACATCACAGGTCCTCCATGGGCATCATCACTAGGCATACTCAGCCTCCCTTGATGTATTAGATATAAACCATGCACGTGCCTAAACACACATGGTAACTTCAGTGCCAAAACAGCCCTGAGAGGACAGGCACACGTGCAGGGCAGGAAGGAAAGGCAAACAGATCTCCAGGATGTGAGATAAAAGCAGCTTTGCTGGGAGCTCCCTTGCCTGCCTCCCTAAGGAGGGATGCTGTGCTGCTTGGAGACAGGCTGGACTATATTTGATTTAAATAATACTTACAGTCTCCACTGCTCTCAGGCCACTTCTCAGAGTGTTGATTTCTTTCTCCAGCTCGGTCATGCTGTTGGAAATAGCAGGATGTTAATTTTCCGCTTTCTCCAGCAAATTCTACAGCTTTCCAACCAACTTGACCATGTTTTCCCACTGAAAAGAGCCTAACATTGCCTCCTTTTTGCAGATCAGCATGTCTCCAGCAGCAAATCAGGCTGACAACCTCTAAGCTGGGACTATCTCAAAGTGGCTGCTGTTGCTTGTTTTTAAGCAAAGCACTTTTTTGCATTTTTAATCAAGGGGACTGTGCAGGCTTAGCAAGCTCAGCAGCCTCCAAACCTCTCCAAGCAAAAGGACAGCTCAGGGGAAGGCTTTGCTGGGCACAGATTTCTCTCCAGGGCCAGTTTATCAGGGTACCA
>NW_008702803.1:0-1320 GCF_000695815.1 Acanthisitta chloris
CTGCCCTCTCCCCCGCCGCGGCCCCGCAGTGACCCCAGCCCGGGGCTGCGGAGAGGTGAGAGGTGACGCCGCGAGCCAGCGCAGACCTGGCCCTTTTAAAGCCACAGCTAATCAGTCCTTTACTAAATTAAAATATAGGAACCAGAGAGGAAGCAATTTCGATGTAAAGAATTACCCTGAGCGCTCCCAGAACGAAATAGTATTGAAATGAAGACGGTGCTTTCTGCGACGGAGAGATTTGCCACCCAGGAGCAGTTGGGCTAAGAGAAACTATAAAATTATACATCCGCTATATAGATCCGATAGATCTGCACGTGTGGGAGATTATGTATCCCACGCATACACAGTAATAAAATAAGGATACTGAGTTGTTAAAAAACTTCAGCCCCGCAAGCTATACAGCAGGGTGATGGTTATGGGCAGCGGGCACTGGGTGGTTAATTGCTCACCTAGCTAAAGGCTCGGAGATTCATTATAATGTGGGGAAAAAATAAAGCGGAAAAGAAATGATACATTTTCCTGTCAATTTATTTGTCTTCGATTTCAAGTTATTCTTTAATCTCTGTACAAAATACGGAACTGGCTGTGGCAGAGTGTATGTGTGCATATGCACCACAGACATACAGTACGTACGTCTGTGTGTGTGATGTAAAAGTATGTGTGATCTGAGCACACGAACAGTGGAAAATGGTGACAGTTCCATTTTTCCTCTTTAATTAGGAAATATTCCTTGATTGTCTTGGCACCCATTACTTTTTAATAACTTCATAGAAGGAGAAGAATAAATGTCTGCTGCAAGTAATCTGCTATAAATCAAGTATTTTACTAGGATAATACGCAATTGCAAGTACAACACCATAACGGCCACGAATGAGACACAAAGGGAAAAAATAAAAAATAGAGGCTACTGGAGTGATGATAATATTTGATAGTACATACACTTTAATGGTCGCAGTAAGAAATATCTAGCACTGGTAACGTAGCTCTGTCACAGATAGACTGCAAAGTAACTTTCCTTTTTTATCTGTTTCAGGCAGCAAAATGCTGGTTTTAGAAGACTGCGAGCCAGTTTCCTGCATACTACTATAATTAATTTATGTGCGGAGATCAGAGATCCGAGGGCGAAGGAAATGATTGATTCCGCCAGAAAACCCTTCCCTGCTGCAGCCCACGGACAGCCGCCACCCACGGCAGGTAAGCTGCTGCGTGAAACTATTTTTAACTGAACAAAAGACCCAGCAAATATCTGACGTCAGGGAGGAGCGTCCCCGGGGGCCGAGGCGGGCAGTAGTGCGTGCTGCGGGCGGCCCGGCCCGGCCC
>NW_008702804.1:0-1293 GCF_000695815.1 Acanthisitta chloris
AATTGACACTAGTCCTAAGATGTTTTGTGAGTTGAAGGAGCCTTTTTCTTTCTGGCAAGGCTTTAACTTAAAGAAGAAAGTTCTGTTTTTGTATGTTGGTCATGTATTGTGGAAACACAGAATTTGCTTCCTTGGAGAGGATTTACTCTGTAGCAGGCTTTTTATGGCTCTGCTAGTAAACATGACAGGAAAGTCAAATGCTGCTTTCCTGTAGTCAGGATTACAGTGTCCTGTTCTCCGGTTTGCTGCACGTTATCAGAGGTACTTTGCAAGTGTGTTCTTGTTCTTGCTGCAGCAGTAAACAAACTAGAGAAAAAGCAGAAATTCTCAAAGTACAGGGAAGCACTAATATTCTTGCTATGAAACCGTCCTCAGATTTTCTCTGTTGCTGTGCCATGTGTGTAGTCCCACTGGAAGCAATAACTAGTATATAACAGGAATTTGTGCAGATTCAGTTCTACAGTGAAGGAAATGTCACCTTACTAAGTGGGTGCTGTGGAGGGTGCTTGCAAGCCAGCCCCAGGCATTTGGTGTGTGGCTGCTGTTCCTGGTAATGAAATGATTTCTTAAGCTTGTGTTTTGCAAAGTGAAACTTTTGGTTATATCCACTTATCAAAGCCTGTAATGAAATTGTACCTGTCTGTGCTAATTTTAATTTATTTAATTTTTAGGACACCTCTGCATCTCGCTTGTGCAAGTGGCCATGTGGATGTAGTTACATATCTAGTAGAAAACAAGTGCAAGCTAAATCTTTTTGACAATGATAACAGATCGCCACTGATGAAGGTGTGTAGACTATGATGTGCTCTTGTAAGTGAGGCTTAGTGATTATGCACTAAACGATGTATTTTGCAGGATTCTTTCTGTGTGGAACCGTAAGTATTGTGATTGGTGTGCAATGGGTATATGTTAGCTAATCTTTCAAGATGCTGTTATTTCTCATTATTGGGAAGCTGGGGGAAATGTAACAGAGTGAAATGTAAATGCTGAATGTTTTTCCTTTTTTTTTTGCCTTTTATTCCCAGGCAGTACAGTGCCAGCACGAAGAGTGTGTGGTTATTCTGCTACAGCATGGTGCTGATCCAAGTCTGGCAGATAGAGATGGCAACACTGCCTTGCACCTGGCTGTCCTGTCTCCTAGTACAACTGTAGTAGGGCTGTTACTTGAGCATAATGCCAGTATTGATGCCCCAAATAAGGTAAATTTTTATATTTTTTAAGGAAGTTCTTTTAAAATGTTGCATTCATATTTTTCTTGAAGGTTTTTTATTTTTGATTTTTAACTTTGTCTGC
>NW_008702805.1:0-1327 GCF_000695815.1 Acanthisitta chloris
GCACAACATCCCCATAACCTCCAAACCTGAAGGATTTCAGGCACAGCATCACCATAACCTGTAACCCCTGAAGGATTTTAGGTTATGATAATTTCAGGATGGAATTAAAGCCTAATGCTGACTAACTCTAAGATACTGTGTGACCAGAGACCTGACAGGACCCATGGGACCCTCAGGTCCATCCTGCTCCTGTGCTTTGCATGCAGGTCTGTGTTGTTGGGATGCACCAGCACATTGAGCCATTCATCATCCAAGTCACTCTAATAGCAGCTTTTCCAGCCCTTTCCCAAGCTCAGCACCAAGAAAGAGGCCTTGGAAATTGAAATAAATAGGGAGCCATTAGCTCAGCACTCAGTGAGAGCCAGGGGAGGTCTCAGGCAGCTTAAATCCAAGGCAGAGTGCAGGTTTGTGCCTCTATCTGTGCAATTAAATGAGAAGAAATGGCTTCTCAGAGTCATTTTCAGCTGGGGAACAACTGCTTCACTCTGCAGAGCTGCTGTGGCTCTGCAGCACTGAGGTTTCCCAGAGTACCTATGGCTTAGGAAGGAACTGGAAGGCTGAATGCCACCCAATTCAAACAAGAAGCACCATCATCTGCCTTTAGGAGATGAGGAAAACACTTCCAGATTGCTTCAGCCAAAAGTCTCTGTTCCTGTGGCACTGCCAGCCCTGCTCAGCCCCAATACCTTGGTCAGAAAGAGACATCTCCCTTTGCCAGGGGAATATGCTCTGGAAGGACTGAGCACATCCCACAGAGCTCACTGGGAGCTGGACCAGCATGGAATGGTGTGTTTGGTCATGTCTGGGGGTGCAGACAGTGTCCAACACATGAAGACCTCACTGCATCCACAGCTCTCCTGTGCCTTCAGCTGGGAAATGGGGGAGGACAGAGGCACTCAGTGTCCTCTGCCTTCAGCCCCAGAGGGTCTGCCATGTCATTATGGCTCTGGAGTGACCCTGTCCTGTCCCACTCCCAGCTAAATGCCACTGCTTAGGGAGTACATCAGCAGCAGGTAAGGGTGAGACCCCTGAGTCCAGCCAGAAACACCTCCTAAAACAACAACAGCTTGCTAAAACCAAGGTTTTAAGGCAAAGGTTTGAAGGAACTTGTGAAATTAATGATCCAGCCCAGTAGCTTGCATAAAAAATTCAAAATCCATCTTCAAATATGGATAAAAGTGTCACAGCAAGATTTAAATGGCTTTTAAAACATGTTAGGCTCTTCATCTGAATTTACTCCCTCCCTGTGGCCTGAGGGGATGTAGGCAGGGAGTTACAGAGTGCTGTACACAGCCCTGGGGTTCCCAGCATCAGAAGGACATGGAAC
>NW_008702806.1:0-1301 GCF_000695815.1 Acanthisitta chloris
TACACATACAACTGAGCAACATCTGCATTTCTTTGGTTTGATTTTTTAACTTGCTGTGCAGCCACAAAGCTGCTGAGGGTACAGAAGGCTGGGCTGAGCATGCCAGTGAATAGCACAGTAGCAATCCTTTGGACATCCTTTTTTGTATCCTCCACACTCTTAATGTATCAGTCCCCCATTGTTCTCCAGACTTCCATGCTGTGTGAGCTTGCTGCTGGGAGGGCAGAACAAATGTGGTTATAAAGCTTTTACATCTGCTGTAGCCATGAGTGGTTTGCTGGATGAGGTCTCCAGCAGGTAGGACAGGCTGTTCCTCAGATCTGCTATTATTACCCAGAGCCACTGCTGCTCACCCCCTGAGGATTGTTAATCTATCTTTTGGGGTTTGTGAAAAACTAGTCAGCCAAATAGGTGTCTTCCTCATAGCCTAAATGGAAGGAAAAGCAACTCTTTCCAAGACAACTATGGAAGCAGCTTCTACATGCATAGGATATAAAGCAAATTTGCTAGGCAGAATGAATGTGGACTGAAACAAGGTGTCTGGGATTCTTCCACTCTCAGAAGAGAATCTGAGGTGAAAATAAGAAGTGAGGGGACAGAATTCTGACTCTCTGAGTGGGAATTGTTTTTACATTATGATCATCTCGTATTGTATTAGTCTTGTCTCCAGGGAAGCAGTAACAAGTCAGTGTCCATGCTCAGGCACTAACATGCTGACCATAGATCAAAATTATGAGCATTTCAGCTGGCAAAATGCAAAATGAGTTTACAGTTGCCTCTTCCAGGTTTATGTTGGTGCTTAAAACAGTTTATCATCAGCTGCTTTCTGCTGCTTGTAGAACCACTGGATATTCCATCCCAGTCTACTTCTTACTCTCTGTAATGCCAATCAGTTTCACTTCTTTGCTTTCCCTGGATCATATGGCTAAGTAGAGAAATGGGAGCCTGCACATCACAACCCTAGGAGAGGCTCTTCCAAGCAGTACTCCCCAGGCACAGTACTCCCTAGGCAAGGAGAGCTCCACATCTTGTCATTAGTTTAAACTCATCTTCTGCCTGATGCTTCTCTGCTTCAACGAGCTCTGTGTAACTCCCCTCTTTTTCATCAAGGCACATGGGCATCAGTTCTTCTGACTCTGTAATGGGTCTTTTCATTGGATCCATTCATGTTCGTAGCCAAAATGAAAGTGGAAACCAAATGTGTTCCCAGCATGGAATAATTCCACCTGAATATAAGGAAAAACCTTTCTGTGTGAATGACTAAGCACTGTAACAGATTTCCCAGGGAGGTTGTGGATTCT
>NW_008702807.1:0-1318 GCF_000695815.1 Acanthisitta chloris
ATCTTGGAGGTCTTTTCCAAACCAGTTAATTCTATGATTCTCTGATTTTCAAATCAATGAAAATTGGGCATTCAAATTAAATAAAAATTAATAATTTCTTAAAACAAACAAAACAACACCCCCCCCCACCAGGTTTCATGACTTATTAGCTTTTTTTTTTAACTCCCCTTCATCCTCCCTCCACCCCTGATAAGATCATTGCTCTTGATCCAAAAAGGTTTTATGAGCATAAGCTTGTGTCTGTAGATTTCTGTCTGCTATGGAGTACCAAAAAAAAATGCTGGACTATATTATCATCTCAGAAAGTTATATATAAAAGAGTCTCTTCACACAACAGCTTCACACATGTAGTTCCCATTAACACCTGAGAAAGGAATTTATTTCATATATCTCATTTGGAGGAAAATGAGAATGAACTGCATCTCAACACCTGATAACTAAGGCAAGTTGAGCCCATGTGCTCTTTGCCAACAGAACAGGTTGAAGCAGAAGAACACAAAACTTAACTATGAGAAGCTGGTGGCTTGTTTTACACCAATCTTCCACACAGATGGTCATTTATTATAAAAATAAAGGAATGAAACTATTGCTGCTGGAGTGTATCTGTGTTTAGTTTGGTGTCTTTTATATTCAGAAGTGTCATAGACAAAATTAGTCTAGGGTTGGTACTTTCCAAATGTTGAGATGAAATCTGAAGTTTTAATGAAGGCTTATCAGTTTGAAAGTGCTGTACCTGTGTGGTCTTGTGATGGTAATTATATTTCTCTTTCATGTCAGACAATGAAAAAGAAAAAGAAAACAAAGTGATATCCAGGGTAAAAGACTTCAGATTCCCACACAAAGGAATCGTCACTTACATTAGAACTATCTATGCCATGCACAAAATACTGATGCTGCTAATCTGCCCTAAATTTTCAGCCTCAGTCTTAAAGCTTTTCTTAGAGATCCAAGAAATATCTTAGTGGAAACAAATCCTGTTAGAGTGTGCTGAGGAAAAGATGTGCTGGAAAAGCTGCTTATCTCAACAAATTTATCACTCAAGGCAAAAAATCCCACCTTAGCTTTTGACATTTTCTGTGGGTGTTTTAAATGTGCATGGATTGACTCTGGCATACAAGAACATGTGCATGCCTGTCAGGACAAGGTGCATGAACACACTGTTCCCTGTGTTCCTCTGGGTCCTAATCCTGCTGGAAGAAGCACCAGCACATGAGAAAATCCAAGCAGATGAACACATAGAACCACAATTATTTCCATCTGATTCCTTATCTCAAATTACAGATCTAATAAATATCTCTACAATTATTTTTTTCTTTCA
>NW_008702808.1:0-1281 GCF_000695815.1 Acanthisitta chloris
TCAGACTTTAGACAACTTCTAGAAGTTCCTTAAAGCAACTTGCTCACACACTATTGTTGCTAATGTTTGTTTTTCTCCCTGAAAGAGTGCCAGAATATCGCAATGGAGTTTCAAGACAAGACTGAAGCATTCAAACTACTCATCCCCTTAATTCAAGGGCTGTGCAATCCTGGGATGAGAAACAGGCACTGGGAGATGTTATCGCAGAATATTGACATCGATATCAGGCTAGAACCCAATCTGACACTCAGTCACTGCTTGCACCTGAACCTGCTGAGCCACGTCGAGACCATCGTCAAAGTCGCTGAGACAGCCAGCAAGGAATACGCCATCGAGAACGTGAGGAGACTTGCTGTGCTTGGTTGCTTCTCAAACACATTTCTGTTGAGCAGGCGGTCGTTGCCTTGGGTGATGTTCCTGTTGTCCCAGAGCATTAGACATATTCTGTAGCACAAGTGAAAAGGCTGCTGCCCTTACAGAGAGGAGCAATGGCCACTCAACGGAGTTCACATACTAGAGGAACTTATGTCACCTTGTGTAGAATTTCAGTTGTATTGTAACAGCGCTGCCTGATGGCTGTGCTGATCCATTGCTTGCATCTCACTCCTCACTGTGGGATTAGTGACTGGTTAAATTAAAATAAATTGTCTGCATTCTGCCATATAAATGTTATGTGAGGGGGATTAGCTGTGATTGGAAACAGAGATGGCAAATTCTTTAAGCCAGTAAGTGTGCAGGGAGGACTTGCTGGCTCTGGAGATTCATAGGTTAGATCGTCTTTCAGCTTCGGTTCACCAGTTCATATGTGTCCTAAAATGGGCTTGATTAAAAGTTGTGACCTTCTGGCAACTTTTGTTCTGTGGAATCTCAGGCGGGTTCCCAATGGATAGTTACCCCTTTGACAAAGCCAGCATTAACCATTAATAAGCCCTTTGCTAGCAGCCTCAGTGCATCTAGTAGCACAGAGCTATTGAGCCTAGAAGTGAATGGGCCTGGAGGTGAAATTGCCATTTTATCCCCTCAAGGTGTTCCTTTCAGCACAGGTGTTGAGGTGTTGAATCTGTGGGCAATGCAGAGGAAACATGCTGTTGCCGAGTGTGTCATGCATTAAATACACAGCTGCAGTTTCCAGTGAAATCCAAGAGCAAAAATCTGTCACTTTCTAGAGAGTGACATTAAGAGAGTTGGGAAAGCTGGGATAACCATTGCACAGGTTGTATCTGAAAACTAAATTGCTTGTCCCTCTGTTGCAGGCACTCAACAAGATAGAGAGTGAATGGA
>NW_008702809.1:0-1296 GCF_000695815.1 Acanthisitta chloris
CTCCAAGGATGGAGACCCCACAGCCTCCCTGGTCAGACCGTTCCACTGTCTGATCACCCCTATGGTGAAGTTTTTTGTTTAATGTTTAACTCAAAAACTCTTTGACAAAAAAGATTGTATAGGTGGCTATTACAGAACAAAACAATATATGATTTGCCCAAACCAATCTGGTTGAAGCAGATTTAGTGTTAATTCCACAGCTGAGCTGTTTTCTAGAGGACCCTGGTTCATCCCACACACAGGACAGATATTGCACAGTTAGCAAAAAGTCTCTCAAGACTTTTCCACCATGTGGTTCAGTGCATGAAGCCTGAGGCAGGGTTTACTGCACATTATTCAATCTCTGCTAGGGAGGTAAGATTATTAGTCTCCTAAAAAGCTTTTCAATTGAGTTCACTAAAAAAGCTGAATGTTTCATAACTGTTAATGATTTTAGCTTTGCAACTCCCCTGCCAGAGGATGGGTCTACACTGGGGCTGTTTTACAGAGGACAAACTTGAGCCCTGAAGGGCTAAAGGGATGAGGTGCTGCATGGACACACCCCAGGTGGGACACTACAAAGCACTTAAAAAGGTGTAGCAGCTTCCCCTCAGTCAGGAGGCTTTAAGAAAGCCAGTGCCCCATGGCAGACCAAGGTGCTGCATGAGGAACTCTGTGCCCAGGTGGCGGTGGCAGGGTCTGTGCTCACCACATACCCAGGCATCATACTGATTTAGTGTGCTCACCAGCACCAAGTCATTTCCTACAGCCCAGAACCAAAGAGGGGTTGGGATGTAGGAAAGAGGGGATCGTTCATTTCAAATTCAAAGAAGACAAGATTGTCCAAGCCTAGGTCTAGGCAAGTCTGACTCATCCTAGCGCCTAGGCACTTTGCATTTGTGGGGGCAAGTTGAAAATAAAGAAAACACCTTGAGAGTCAAGCTTGGGCAGAGAAGTAGCATAAAGCATCTGCCATGTGTCCTCCTGGCCCCAGGACTGGAGACATGTAGACTTCATCACACAAGTGGTGGCTAATCCCTGCTGTCCACAGCTGTTTCTATAATCCATGGCGGCACTAACCCGCTTGTCTACAGTCCAAGGAACCTTTTGTCTTCAAGCCAGAGACCACTGCAGGGACCCCGTTTCCTGATTGCCCTAGGAGAGGGATTTGTTTGGGTGAATGCTTTCCTGATTCAGCATGGGAGCAGGGGAACAGGACACACGTTTCAGGAATTAAATCCATTGCAGGAACTGAAAAAAATCCTTCTTCCCCCAAATGCTGATCCACAGTGTCAAGTCAGGGGGAAAAAAGGAAGG
>NW_008702811.1:0-1305 GCF_000695815.1 Acanthisitta chloris
TCATCTAGTTTCAACCTCCCTGCCATGCCCCATTTAACCTGGTCTTCAACACTTCCATATATGGGACAATTAATTCAACTCAAAACTTCAATACCTTGATAATTGGACATCCTGGGTGACAAGTAGGAGTCCTGTGACTTAATATCCACTGCGAAACAAGCTGTGGGTGGGAGCTGGGCAGTGGCTTTTAAAGCAGAGTGATGCCAATATGTGATGTGAAGAAAACTAGGATTGCACCACATTATACCAACAGCCACATATTTGTACGTTTTCCTTTCTTCTGCCAGGTTCTGAAAAGTGGCTACACCCCATTCCACTTTTTACCTGAATTCACATGTGAAGCTTATTTTATCAAGGAAGTAAAATACCAGCAAGAAGAACCCAATACTGTGTTGGACACTGCTGCCAAGGATCTGCCTCCCCCAGCCCTTACAGATTTACTACACTGAGATGCCTAATCAATGTGTGTTTCTTATCAGCTACTTAACTCTGAGCTCTTTGGCAGAAAGCAGTTAGAAGCCATAATATTTCATTATGCCCTATCTGCTCCCAGCTAAAAAATATGGGGATCTGATAGAAATATGACTTCAGTTGGCAGCAATGAAGGAATCTATTACATGTAATAAATTTATGTGTGTGATATGATTTCTGGTTTGGGCTGGGTGCAGGGTTTCATTCCATCCCATCAAGTATTTCTCACCAAGATGTTCTTGTGTGATCTATTTCACCACCAAATTCCAGCCCTCTCCTTGTGTCCCATTTAGTTCATAGATAGAAGTCTAAACAGAGAGCTCCTTGGGAGCTATTCCAGGAAAGGACTTTGGCTTTTGAGAAAATACCAAACATGTTGGTCCATAATGGGTGAAGGTCCCTCTTGGCTGAATCTGAACTCAGCCTTTTCTCAGTTCATGATGGTCTTTTTCCAAGGATGTGTTTGTAAATTAGAAGGTTATCTGTAATCACATTTATCTGACCTGAAGAAGAACATGGAATTGATATATACTTCCCTGCTTGCATAACTGGCCAGGGATCAGCAGTTTCTGAGAGAATTACAGTAATTGTGGTCAGAACTGGCCAAGAATAAAGCTTGGAATCAAAATTGTTGGCTATGCCCCAATTCTGGGCTCTTACCAGCTCTTCCATCTCAGAGGAAAACTTGGCATTCACCAACTGGATTGGTGATTAGGGCTTGTGTGAAGAGCTGATTGCAGTTGTTTAGCTGCTGTTGAGGGAAGGGAAGGGACAAAACCAGCTGTGATTTATTTTGAACTATATGCTAAAACAGACATACTATGGCTTTTTTTT
>NW_008702812.1:0-1307 GCF_000695815.1 Acanthisitta chloris
TGTGCCTGTTCCTATTAACCAGGCAAATGGAAGCTTCTCCTCAAAGCAGGGTGGGAGGATGCTCCTACCAACCAACTGTATCACTCAATGTTTGCTTCCAGCTGTGTATTAACTCCATCCTCCTGCAGTGCGTTTAACATCACAGTTATGCCAGCAGAGTCTTTCCAGAATAACCTGACCCTTGATGTCAAACTCAGTCAGAGCTGGAATCTGATGGAAGCAATTTTTGGTGTAACTGGTCCCTCAGGCCCTCTCTCATAAAGCTGTCTGGGCACTGTATGTGCTAATGGGAAAAATAAAATGGTGACCTTGTGCGTTCTCAGAGTGCTGGGAGTAATCCTGCTCAGCACAGCCATGGGTTTGTCAGGTTTTTGACAAGTGCTTTCCAGCTGTCTACCTGCCTGTGTGCCTCTCCAGTGCCTGCAGACACAAATGTGTGACTGCACCTTGCTCCATAACACAGATGCCAGTACTCACTGCTTTCCTATATGAACGTGGAAAGCATCCTTTGGTGGAAACAGGTGGCAATTTTATTTAAATCCCACTGTATTGTAGAGCAATAAAACTAATGAGATGCTAAAACCTTGCCAGTGTTTCCATTTCAATAGGCATCTAATCTTGAAACTGTTTTAATCAGGCTTCTTTATCAGATGTTCTCATTTCTGTATTGCTAGCAGCCACCTGAAATTACTGCTTGGCCACGGATTCATAGGTGATGCTGTTTTGATGTGCCCGTTAAATCATTTCTATTTGAGGATTCATTTTTGGTTTGGCCTTTTCTAAAGGCAACATCCATCATTAAAGGGGCTGTGCACGAATGGTAACGTACTTGAATTTTCTCTTGTCAGAATAATGAAATGGTGGAACTACAGAGGATACGAATGAAAGACGAAATTCGAGAGTACAAGTTTCGAGAGGCAAGACTCCTGCAGGATTACACTGAGCTTGACGAAGAAAACATCACTTTACAGAAATTGGTATCCACGCTGAAACAGAATCAAGTAAGCATCGAAAGATTCAAGGCACTATACTGTAAAATGGCACTGTTTCCTCCAATTTCCATAATGTGATCCTGCAGAGCACTTGGATAGAAGTTTCCTAGCATGGTTGTTTTCAGTTGTGTTTTTGCTGATCACTTCTTCTAAGAGTGTTACTGGCCATTTTCTGAAATATGGGGAGGCCCTTACCTTAGTTTTGAAAAATTCTGGTGGAATATTTCATTGCAAGCTATGTAATCAGAGAGAAATTATGAAAACAGATAGAATTGCATCTTTTTGCTTCCTGCTCTTCCTGTCCCCCTTCCCTGC
>NW_008702813.1:0-1288 GCF_000695815.1 Acanthisitta chloris
GGTCCCTCTGCAGAGCCCTCCTGCCTAGATGATATATAATAACTGTTCTTATTAAATACCCGAAATGCAATTTGTGCATGTTTGCATTGACACACTCTGTGGGAATAAAAACCAACTTTCCTAATGTCATTTTTGCTTGACGGTCTATTTTCTTCTATAGTATAGATGCAAAAGCAAATGACAGTAATCAAGGCATGAACTCTTTCTTTGATTACTTTTGTTCAGTGGCAAACTGACGTTATTCTGTGTACATTGTATTCATTCAGTGTAAACTGCAAGGAACAATCCTTTCCATAGGTCACAGGAAACAATCAAGGAGAGAAAAGACCAAATTAGATCCAGACTGGATGATGTATGAGAAGACAACCATTATTCAGGCCATAGATAGGAGTCCAATAGTATGGATAGCACCTTGTCCAAAGGAGCTCAAAAGCTGTGCATCCAGTCTTTAATACTTTTACCATAGGCAACAGGATTAATTATTATGGTTACTTGGATTGTCTTTCTGCAAAAACAATGTAAAAATGTATCTGCTCCCATCTGACCCCCAGTATTTAGATTACCAAATACAACCATACCAAATGCAGAGCTGTTTAACAGTCCTGATGATTATAGTTCTTAATATTTTTATTGTCTTGTGTTATAAAATATCAAGAACACATAATCTTTAGCTTTCTAGAATTTTCGCAAGACTAACACGTTTTCTCAAAAAGGCTTTTTGTTTGACACAGCTGTTTTCTTCCTCCAGTGCAAAACAGTTCTGTTGCAATACCTCTGATGGCAGATGTCATAAGAGGTTTTGAAGGCAAGAATGAGGAACCTGTGTGGAAGAAGACACTAACAAATATATTTTTCCTTCCTGGGGGACTTAATGTCCTGCAATAGGGGTGTGTTTCAGCAAGTTCCCACACGTGATTCTGAAATTGTCACAGTGCTCCCACAAGTGCCAGATGCAGATGTGCACAGCACAGGTCCTGGGAAGAGCTGATGGACTAGAGACCTTCTGTTGCCACACTCCCAACTGAACAGCATCACATGCTTAAAAGTCATCACAACATATAGACAGTGTCACAAATGCAGTCAACAGACTACAGTGTGCAGATCCCAACAGATGTTTTCTTATGACAACACAAAGAATAGCTGCTCTGCAGAGAAGGATGTGGCACTTCTGCAACTCCTTGACTACAGCTGTGAGATGGAGCTGCTCTCACAGCTGCCATGTGAGTGACTTCTACTTTGGCTCCAAATAATATGCACTGAAAGCCTGACACTATTTTGGAAGTTGTCC
>NW_008702814.1:0-1334 GCF_000695815.1 Acanthisitta chloris
CAGTTGCTGGTTTTCCTTAGCTGGAGTGCTGACAGTAGGGCAAAGACACTTTGTTTTATGGCCACTTGATGTTACCTGTGTGTATTTGCAAAAACAGAAGAGTATGGAAGGAAATCAGCTTCTGTCTTTGTAAAGTACTCTACAGGATAAGAATCTCTAGATAAGTCCTTCTCCAACTTTTTTTTACACATCCTTACCACTAGCCTCCCTTTCCATGTCTCCTTCTCAGCCCAGTTCCTTTTATATTTCCACAATACCTTTCTCCTGTTTATTTTCCCTCTTCATTCATTGAAACATCCATAAACCTTTGTTAAATTAAACTAATGCACACAGCTTCCCTAAAGCCACTTTGCTCACTTAATTTCTATTTTTTTACCTTTCTTCCATTTGGGTTTATAGATGTCAGTACCTATTCAGCAGTCTGTCTTTTGGCAGATTTTTGTGTAGTTTCTTTTGCCCTAAGGAAGAGAGGTGCTCAAGGGCTGTCCCATTACAATATAAGAAGTTATTATGTATGACCAAGTTGGCTGGCATTTTGGTTGTCTGGGGAGTTAGAAAGGAAAAAGGCAATTTAAACTTATATTAAAGAGAAAATTAATTTTAAGATTCCAGAATGGATTAAAAGTAAAGACTGGAAAATTAATTTACTTGGATTAGAAGTAATTGTGGTGAAAAAGAGGTATTTCCAAGAGGAAACCTTTGTTTACTTTTGACTAATGAGTTTCAAACTTCATTAAAACTTCTTAATGGTTAGTTTTTTAAACAGTGATTAGAAATTCCTGGCTAAAGAAAAACATACGAGGCCAGAAAATATCAAGTATATCTGGAAAGGCACTAAGTTTCTATTCCATCCACCCACTCAGAGCTGACAATTAGATTCTGCTCAGATAGGCACTACTTGAAATTAGAGACATCATGGGGATATTGCCCTCTGACAGTGTTACTTTTGCAAACAAAGATTGGAATTTGGTGGGTAACTTAATAAAGAATCCTTATGAACATAGATGGTTATATGATCTCTCTGCAAAATACACTGCTTAGGAGATTCTCATACTTCCAGCCTTGACAAAGTAGGAAAAAAAGACCAAAGATCCCCCAGTAAGGACCTCTGCAATGGAGTGCTGAATTTGGTGAGATTGGGCACTCATCATTTCTTTGATGAAACTTTCTGCAGGTGAAAAAGAGTTTGTTCCTGTGAACAAGTAACAATAAGGCAAAAAAACCTGCATCTCTCACTTGAAGGGAAATTATTGGAAAAAGGTTGCCAATTAATAACTTTGATCAGCTGAAGACATTTTAGAAGATGGAATAACAGGGCTTTGTGGGAAAAAAAA
>NW_008702815.1:0-1309 GCF_000695815.1 Acanthisitta chloris
ATCTGCAAATAATGACACTATGTCAAGGGAGAATGGCAATTGAATATATCTCTGACAGGATAAAAATGGGAGCTGTTTGGAATGTAACATTTTGACAAACCAGCTCTTAAAGGAGAAGCCTTTGATTTTTTTCTTCTGTACTTGTAGGAGACTATGATGTCCAAAGTGACCACCATAAAGAAATTTGCTTCTAGCAAATAAGGCTACTAGACTGGGAAAACCTATTATTGGATCCTTGAAGTTGTCCAGAAACTCAAGTAAAATTATAAAATGAAAAGCAAACCTGCCAGATTGTATCAAGAATGTCCTGCTGGAAGATTAATTCCTAGCTAGTGAGCTTAGTGAAAAATACTGTAATATGTATGGTTTTCCAACTTTATTGAATATGAAGGTTCTTAACGTTACACTATTTGTTGAGCGATAGGTTTGTTTTCAATTAAGTGGTAATTTGCTTTACATGCTCTTCCTTGGTGGTCTTGAAAGACCACACTGAAAAGGCCAGGCTTGAAAATAATTTTAAAAGAGCAATTTAAAAGGACAGTCTATGATTTTACAAGTTACACATTTTTTTCTTGAGAAAATTACAGCCCTTTACAGGTAATTTAATTAAAGTTGTCCTTGACTGTAAGGATGCATTGTCATATACAAAGGAATTATGCTTCTTGTTTTGCTCATTCCTTGAGATAAAAAACAACCATGTAGCACTGTAGCACTGTACTGAAAATGAGCTAATTAATTCAATGGGACTTCAGATTTATTAGTGGGAGCCCAGTGCAAACTCTATACACTGCTGGGCTCTGAACACTGGCAGAAGGACTCTTGATTTACCCTTAATTTCGAAAGTAAATGTATTCCACTCATGTAAGTGGAAGCAAACTGTCACCAATGAGGCTATGAAAAACTCATTTCTCCATGATCTAGGATCCTTAACATCAGCTATTGTCACCTGAAAATCCAGCAAAGTCTCACTCTGAATCTGAATGGGTCCCTTCCAACTTGAGATATTGTACTATTCTATGATTAAAAAATTACCATCTAATCAAAAAAACTGTACAATAAAAGAAGGGCAGAAGAAAGGAGTTTAATTTTTCCAGTCTCAGATGATAACTGAAGCTTAAAACACAAAACCTACTATCATGTAAAACCCCACCTTCAGAAAGTACCTTGACAATAGAGTTTCAGAAAAAAAAATATTTAAAATAAGAGTTTTAAACTATGTGCTAGTGAACTGTGGGAAGAGTAGCAATGGTATTCTTGAATATGGACAGGGCCATGTGTTACCTATGAGACTGAGGCTGCAGAAAAAGTA
>NW_008702816.1:0-1308 GCF_000695815.1 Acanthisitta chloris
TGTGTGTGTGTGTGTGTGTGTGATTTCTGAATGCATCATTCATTCCCTGTACCATGCCCTCTGATTTTTAAATGCCTTTTACACTTATTTATAGCCAGATGCTACAGGACATAAAGAAGAAATCCACCAATGAAAGGATTTTGATTTGAAATTTCTCCTTCAATACCAAGGTGAGAGAAAGCTTGCCATCCCACCTGTTTCCTAGCTGGTTTGGGAGAGCAAATAAGAACTCATCAGGCATTGCTAGAGTTGAGACAGATATCAAAATTGATTTTTAAGCTATCTCAACAGTTTGAAAATACATTTAACTGGATCACTATGAGATTAAATGAATTTGGGACATCATCAGTGAGTCCATTAAAATTTTCCCTTCTATTACATAAAACAACAGATAGCAAGAGCAGCTTATTTAGAACTACATCTTCCAAATTCAACAATAAATAGTGAAAGACCATCTTTTTCCATTTCTAATGCCTGCAGGAAGTAGATAAGGGAGAGCTTCATGTGTTTTCCATCCATTTGTATTCCTTCCTCCTATTACCTCTTAGTTTCTTTAACACTTCAGGATGTTGTTTTGTATTAAACAATAGGTCTTGCCACTGTATAACCTTCACAAGGGTTATACAGTGGTTTCCAGACTCTTTTGTAGGTGGACTGGAACAAATGAACAAATGAGAAGGGGCCTTTCTCTGGGGAATAACATAGTGCTAAATGGGAGTAAATGCTGGAAGAACTGCTACACAAGGAACTGAAGTAGGTAAGAGGAGTGCAGTGTTTGGCATGAATGATTAGCATATGGAAGATGAAGAAGTGAGAAGACTTGAGGCTAGTTGGTTCTGTGTGTGAGGGTCAATGGAGTTTATATAACTTATTTGACAAAAATGCATTAATTTTTCCCTTCTATGGAATAAAGCTAATCGGCTCCTTCAGAGAAAGTGGGGGGGGAAAGCAAAGCAGGCATTTTAGATATGTAAGAGATGTTTACATAAGGTCAGTAGTTGGTGTGTGTGTGTATGCAGGAAGGTGAGTGAGACGGGTATGCATTCATTTTTCCTTCAGCATTTGGGAGATGGTGCATATTACTTAAAGAAACTTTGTAGCCTGCATATATCATAGATAACCTTTCATGTCATTACATTTCAAAGGTTTAGAATAAAACCAGAGGTCCAAATATCCTTGTACAATTTATAATTTCAGAACTGAATCTAATCAAATCTAGTATTGTGACTTTCACCTGCTTGTGACTGCCCAATCAGCCATGATAAAAGAGAAGAATCTCTTAATCTATGTAATTTATTCATGTAGTAA
>NW_008702817.1:0-1330 GCF_000695815.1 Acanthisitta chloris
ATTTATAGAATTCAGCAGTTTTACTCCGGATCATCAACACTTCCCTTCCTCCTCCTGAGATTCACTACACTGAAAGCTCTCTAGAGTTTACAATTCCCCCTACCTTGTTCCTTTTGATTTTTTCCCAAATTTAAAAAAGTCATAGACAGACAGACTTAATGCCTGACTCTCAGATGATGGTTTGACTGCTGCCATGAATTAATCGGTGAATATATTCCATCATCATAGAGAAGATCCTGGTTCACTTCCCTCTTCCTCTTCTTAAGAAGGTTCAAAATAATATTTCTCAAGGGATTGCTTAAGCCACCTGACTATTCTCTAGCTGAAGCAGGTTGCTTTGCATGGAAGAATAATGCATTGTGTACTAACCAGGGTACCTGTCATTTTCTGCCTATTTTACTACTTTATATAAAGAAGCTTTTCAGTCTCTGCCTATGCTGTACCCAGAATGTACATAAACAACAACTGGTCAACAGATAATTCATAGTGAAAGAATTAGTAACAGATTAATAAATCACAACTCTCAAATCCCAGTCTTTTTGCATTTTCTCATAATTAACTTTAAATGTAAGAATCTTATGAAAACAAACAAAATAACTTTCAAAAAGTTCCTCATCACCAGCAAGTTTGAAAAAAAGTATTTAAAACATCAGTTTGCTCTCAAATTCCTCTGTCTTGTGCAATATGCTTAACCTAAGCAAGCACTGGAGATATTATACAGTAGAAGAAAATGGTAAGGCAAACTGCATATTCATGTAATACACAATATGCTTGCAAATATTAGTACCTGATATGTATCCTTATTTATTGCACAGAACTGGTTACAGTTCTAATATTCATTATGTCAACAATTGTGTCAATCTGCTGACACCCTTCTATTTCCAAAAATAAGTATGTGATGTGATTAACTCCCTCTAAGAACACTTGTGTGGACCTTGCATAAATATTGAGTTATCTTGCTATTTCCTTTTTGACACTTCTTTTCTTTGGCTATTTATACCACATCTGAAATGATATCATCTGCCCTTCAGTCTTCATGAGATTAGTAGCTAGGAGAAATCTTGATATCCGCAGATTCCAAGGTTTTCCACGTACAAAATCTTTTGCTACTGTTTGTCGCAGCTGAAATACGCTTAAGACTTTTCAAATATGCACAAAGGTGTTTAAAACCACTGAGCCAGATAATAATTTTCAACTGTTACCAGACACATTTACTAAAAAATCTAAGACAAACTTAATTGCTACCAGATTTTAATTTTAAAGGTTTTGTGAAAATCTTTTCAAAAGCCACCTTAGAATTCCACACAATGTTTGTGCTTTTCCTTGGTAG
>NW_008702818.1:0-1334 GCF_000695815.1 Acanthisitta chloris
AAAACCCTGTCAGAATGTGAAATAATAATTTATAGGATGCATTTTATTACAAATATGTTTTAAAAAAGAGGGCTAGGGAGTGGCTGGGAGCCAGAGAGTGAAAAACAAAATGGCTCAACTGTCTTATTTTTACCCTGACCCCAAAGAAAGCATGGCCATATCTTATCTTCTGTCTGATTCTCCAAAACTGCTTCTGAAGGAAACGTCTTCTAGACTTAGACTAGTACTGATGCACTTTGAACGTACATATATCGCTACAGTGATATACATATTTTTACATGTGAATGTTGATTCTCTATTTAAGATTCAGTCTGTGCCTCCCTCTCCCTCCTCCCACTTTCACTCCTGAATCAATAAAAAGTACCTTAGCCATTGACTTAAGTCTGAACTTGATTAGGGTCTGATTGTTGAGATCTATATAAAATCAGGTATAAAACAGTTTTTAAGGAAAAGGTCTTTACAGGGAGATTGAAGAACTTACTGATGGAAACTTATTGCTAAGGAAATTTGGGTGGAATAACAGATTTTCAGTCAAGAAATGAAATGACCATTTAAAGGCATAAAAACAGCCCTAAAAAGTAAACGTAGCTAAACTGTTTATACCAGTGTATGTAGTACAATTCACATAAAATCATCATCAGTGAAATTTCACACATGTAATTTAGTTTAAACACACTATACAAGTTTAATCTCTCAAGCTTATAGCCTCACCTGCCACCAGAAATGTGTTCCAAACTGGGGAGCACAGTATTCACAGTCCCTAAGGGCAACCTCTGTGTTTGTGGCAATTAATTACAAATAGAAAAGCAGAAGAGATTGCATACATGAAGAAGACCATGAACGAAATTCACTTCTCCAAGTGTTGCTGCATTCTTGCTCACTCTAGTGAGTGAAATGGCTGCCTTTTCACTCATTAGGTTGCTACCTAAGAACTAGTACAGGCACAACATGTATACAGACACTGAAAAGGATATATCTATGCAAATGGATTGAGATCCATCATCTGCTTTTTATCCATCAATTATTTATTTCTAAAAAAGTTTTTTCTCTGTGAGTTAAAATCTTCTGTAAGCATTTTTTGAGAAATAGCTGTAGAGTGAAGACGCAAAACGCTATTTAAAAGAGGTGTTGTAAGAGAAAGCTCTACTAAGCACTGAACTTTTAAAAGTTTTGTGTGTTTCTTGTTTATCATCCCATCTGCAGAAATTCAGTGCTACAAGGGCATTCCCTTAGGAAATACCAATACACCATGGAGGTTCATGAGCCAAGACTGGCCAACAGTGAGCTGAATATAGGCCAGAAGTGTGCTCAGGTGGCAAAGAAGGCCAATGGCA
>NW_008702819.1:0-1328 GCF_000695815.1 Acanthisitta chloris
CTCCCACTGCTTCCCACCACTCCCCACCACCTCCCACCGCCTCCCAGTGCTCCCTAGTTTTTCCCAGCACCCACGTGCTGGAGCAGGATGCCGCGGACGATGGAGCGCGCGCAGAGGACGAAGGACAAGGAGCAGACGACGATGACGACGACGTCGAAGCACAGTCGGAAGGAGTTGTCCCCTGCAGGACACACGTGGTGGTTTTTCCTCCCACCTGGGGACACCCTGAGGCCCTTCCAGGCCTCACTGTCACCCTCTGGGGACAGGAGACACCCCCAGGTGTGTCACCTCTCCCGAAGACCGAGGGGTGTTTGCATTCCTTGATGGTCACGTGGTTGTTCAGGCGGATCCTGACCCTCCCGCTGTGAGCCTTGTTGTCAAAGGTGATCTAGGGACAATGGGGACACTGGTACCAACTGGGGACACCTGGCACAGCCTCAGAGCCTGGTGGGGCTCTCTGAGGGGCACGGGGGACATGGGGGAGAGGGGGACACAGGGGACACGAGGGACAAGGAGGGCAAGGAGGACACGAGGGACAAGAAGGACAGAGGGACACGGGGACCCCAGGAATGTGTGAGGGATACTGGGGACACTGGGGGGACACAAGTGACACTGCCACCCCGGGGACTCACGGTGATGGTGAAGGTGTAGCAGTCAGGGATCTCGTTGTTGATGATGGTTTGGACGTTGATGGCTTTGAGCTGGAACCTGATGGTGACGTTGATGAGCCTGTGGGAGGGGATGGACTTAATCCTCTTCCCAAGGTTTTCCAGAGGGTCTCAAAGTCTCCAAAATCCCAACAAACATCTCCAGGAGTCAACCAAGCACCAAGGAAGGGAAACTCCTTCCCCCAGGCATGATTCCAACCCCAGGGAAGGTGTTTCCACCTTCAGAGGAGCCAATCAAGCCCAACCTGCCCTGGTGGTGCTGATGGATTTGGCCCCAAGGGGATGTTGGAACCTCTGGAAAAATGGTGCTGCAGGGGATAGTGTGTGGTTTGGCACTGGAAACACTGGGAATACTGGGAATACTGGGAGCACCAGTGCGGATAACACACCCACAACCACAACCACAGAGAAGGACCAAAGGCCAAGGGGCATCAATGGAATCCAGGGCAGGGATTTGGGAAGGGAAAGCAATCCCTGGGACAGGGATTTGGGAACACAACCCCTGGCACTGCTTCCCACCATCTCCCACCAACCCCTGGCCCAGGGATTTGGGAGTGGTGGGGGAATTACTTGTGGAATTTGAGGACAAAGTTCCTGTAGGTCCCATCCAGCGCTGGGGGCAGAGTCTGGGGGTCCTCAGGATCCACTCTCAAGCAATCT
>NW_008702820.1:0-1310 GCF_000695815.1 Acanthisitta chloris
TTTTTTTTTTTTTTACTTGTCCATTATCTCTCAGATAATACAATATGTCTATTATTTATTTTGACCTTCTGCCATTCTTACTTTATTATCATTTTAATATTGTCATTAACCATTCCATAACCTTTCCAGTTGCCTAGTATGCTATATACATTGCTCACATCAGCCTCCAGTGATTACTTATTGCACTTCTGTATTCATTCTGTCTTCACAACAAAGCCATTTATAGCCATTTTGAAGCAATGATTCCTCTTCAGACACTTATTTCACCTCTGTCCTTTCTAGCCATGACTTTATCCCACTGACTGTCTGGAACAAAATGTGGAGCCAAAATATAACAGTTTATATTCATTTCAGTTCATCACATTTACAAAAACACTACTCGCACTTAGGTTGAGAGAGGTAGGAGAAAAAAATCTACCGCAAACCCCTACATTAACTAGTCTCTTTGTTATGTTCAGTGCAGGAGCATTACTTACATGAAGTCATATTTTACTCTTAGTTACAATGTAAATTCAACACAATTCCTAGATCTAAAATGGGTTCACAGGTAGGTTAACAACAACTTTAATACATTATGGACCCTAAAGCTCTGTCCAGCCTTCACTTTGCCCAGAGTGATAGACTCGTTGGGATAAAAGTGACTCTGTCTACAGTTAAGAATTAAGTTTAGGAAATTTATCAGGGTAACTCTTCCAGGCATCCCTTACATTATTCTTCTTCTGGTTTTATACATAAACCTTTTCAACTACTCCACATTGTAAAAAGTATTCAGTAGCTGTGTCAGCTATGGTAAAGGTTTTGATGCTGCTTACTAGAAAGCAGAGACCACCTAACATCATCCTGTTATCCAGCATACCTAAGATAAAAGAGTTTGCATCATATATATATATTAAGAACCAGTTGGTTACTTCCCACCTACAGTATTTTACTCCTAGATCATTGTCTTGAATATCATTAACAGCAGATATTGCAGAAGTTGTTGGGTTTGCATAATTTTCAAATACTGCTAATACTCAATACAATTCTTTACAAGGATACAGAATCACATTTTGGTGGAAAATACAGTGAGCATGAACATATTCAGCCTAAGGTGCTTCTCTCAAACACAGAATCACATGCTTGAGATTTTCTAAAGGATTTAAACTGCTAGGAGCATAAACATCAACTTTCAAACATAAACACATTCCTAAGGCTTTTTTAATTCTACCCACATATGCAGTAAAAAAGGTTATATGCAGTAAACCAGAGACATCCATTCTGTGCAGGATCATATCTATCACTTGCCATTAGGAGCCTTCTAAAGTCAAAAC
>NW_008702821.1:0-1308 GCF_000695815.1 Acanthisitta chloris
TATAAGCACACTGAAGGATAACTTGTTTGATTCTTCACTGATAACTGACAGAAATGCCAGTTTTAGGCAAGAAAGGATCTTCCCACTCAATTTACTAAATTCCTGTCTGATCTCTTTCATCTCAAGTCCAATAAATGTTAAAAAGCTTATTTCCCCTTGCTGGAACCTATGGTAAAAAGATCCCCTTTGTTCCAAGCTCTTCTGAAATTAGCATTCTTCGCTATTTACAGCTAGGATGACAAACTTGAAATCACACAAGATACTGCATTCTTGGCTAAATTGTTACTGGCTCCTCTTTCATCCACTGATTGAGCTACACCCACTTAAAAAGAAATGCAATACAATCTGTACTGCAAAGTTCACAAAGAAATATCAATCGAGCACCTAGATGTCAAATCCATTCAGCCTGAAGGGCTAACTCACAGTGCCAACCTTTTACTTAGCAAACTTAGCCAAATAATAATATTCATTTTAGCTGGATTATCAGCACGCATGGATATTGCTTCTGTTGTGTTCACACTATGGTTGAAGATAACTTACACAGAAATAGGTTTGGCCATATGTTTCCTCCTGATTAGTATGTTATCTCTCCACAATAACTGCATATAGAATTAGCTTTAGAGTTAAAGCGTTTTCTTGTAGAGTCCTGTCATCTTTGCATCTGCCTGCTTGGAACACAGGTAACTTCACTTCCCCCAGGTCTTGAAAAAACACCATCCCAGCTCCATAGCCTAGTTCAGAAAGGAAAAACAGAAAACATGCAAAGGAAAATATACTGCCATCCATCTGTACGGAAATGCTGTCGCCTTGGAGTCTGCAGGAAAATGCTGAGTCAAAATATCCAGCTGTTACACCACTTACACAGCTCCTAAGCTATTTACACAGCCCACTACATAATAGCTGAGTTTACCTGCAATTACCAAATGCTAATAATAGATGTTACTGAGCTTGTTATTCCTCAGGACAAGCAATAACATGGTACACACCTGACAGAGCTTCCTCCTAAGTTTAGCAGCTCCCAAGAGCCACTGTTACTCACTTGAGGACATTTTTAGCTGTGGAACAAAAAGCCAACATGCTCCTACCAAGGAAGCAATTTGGGCTCATATCCAAATCCCAGCTGGCAAGAAGGGACACAGTCATGATTGGATTCACAGTTCCATCTCAATCATTACATGGGTCATAGAACTTCATGCATTAGAGAAAGATAAACCTTCTAAAACAGTTTCATCAGCTCAGAATAAAAATTGCAATTAGCACTCACCACTTTGAAGATGAATCATTTCATTCCTGCACTCTCTGGCTCAG
>NW_008702822.1:0-1341 GCF_000695815.1 Acanthisitta chloris
TTTTTTACAGTAGAATCATTTACAAATAAGATTTGAACAATTTCAAAATTAGTTTTTACAGATTAAAATCAAGAATTTCTCAATTTTGACCGTGTCTTGTGAACTCTGTATTTGGTTATTTAGTATTTTTGCATGAAGAGAAAATTCTCAAATATCTCTAGAAATTCTATGTTAAAAAATTTGGTTTCTATTCGAAGAAAAACACACTTAAGAAATTTCTGCCTTTCCTTAGTGTTTTGAATTAAGTTAAAGATGAAAGCTGTGAGTTTTATTTTGAATGCATTTGTTTTTTTTCTGCTAGTCTTTCCTTTACCTGGCGTGGTACATGACCATGTCAGTCCTTGGCCATTACAACAATTTTTTCTTTGCTGCTCATCTCCTTGACATTGCGATGGGATTCAAGACATTAAGAACTATCCTGTCATCAGTGACCCACAATGGCAAACAGGTATAAACTGTCATCTCTTTTCAGCTTATTTACTTAAGGAGTACATAGGAAAGACCACTTCATGACTTAATTTAGGTTTTCTGCAGATTGACAACGGAATTGTTCTTTCATGATGAACTCTAGAACTCGAATTGGTGAGGAAACTAGTCAATGTGATTTATAAACCCAAGAAAATGGGACTATGTATGACAGTCTCTAACTGTTATGAACAACTGTGTCATAAAGTTGCTGTTTAAATATTTTTCAAGATTCATCTAAAGAAAGGTCCAGTTGAGACCCAGTTACTCATTCTGTTAGAGGGCTGTTTGAGAAAGTCAGCTCTTGGGTGATGAGAAATCTTTTCTTAAAGAAACTCTAGAATCTGAACTTGCATTTCTGGTTTAAGTAAGAAAAAACCCTAAGGCTTTTCTGTCTTTAAATACACTGTCCTTGTCAGCATTTTAGACATTTAAATTTCAAAATAGCTGGTGAAGCACATGACGTATAGAAGACTTAAGTATGAACTCTCTTTGACAAACTGTCATTTGGTTTAATTTATGTGTAATTTAGTTGCATTTGCAGTATAAAAATTGTCTTGAAAATTTTCAGAAAACAACTTACTGCATTCATTGCATTTTTAACAACAGAATTTCTTAAATTCTTGCTTTGGGTTTCTTAAAAGTGGAAAAGCAAAACAAGTCCTATCTGCACCCGAAAAGAAGTGAAGTATTCTGCCTTTTAAAAAGAGCCCTGAAGTTTTAGAAAATTGCTTATGAAGTAAGGGGTCATTATTTAAGATAAGGAACTTTTTAGATCTGGGACCTACACAAAGAAATATCAATTTACAGGATATTGGCATTCCTTTCCAGCTGCTTTTCATAAAACTCAGAGCAAAATCTGATATATATAATATA
>NW_008702823.1:0-1327 GCF_000695815.1 Acanthisitta chloris
AAGTAATTTTCTTTTTTTATTATTATTAATGCTGTAGAATACTTTTGTATACTCAAAGTATAAAATATACCCAGAATAATAAAAGAGGGTTTCATTCTACAGAAATTATGCAGCAAGTTATAGAAACAGACCCCAGATTAAGTTGTGCTGAACACATAAAGCCAATTTATGGAAGCAGACATTGCTTCACTTCACTGAGTAGACCTGAATATGGTCTGCATTCATCTTGTTGCTGATGAATCACTTTACTTAAACATAAGATTTCATTTCTCTGTTTTGTGAGGTTAAGATAGAATGATGGTTTATTCAAACAACGTATCTTGATAAAATAATCTATGTCATAGGAAGGATAGTGAAGCTGGAAAAGGCAGACATCAAGTATATTATTCAGTTCCAGTGCTATTAGAGACCAAGTTTTTGAGTGCCGCTGTTTTTTCCCTCCCCTCCTAAACAATGACCTTTTTTATGCTGGTGCTATTCAAGCAATATTTATGGACAAATATTTAATGTAATTTTGTATTTGGATCATCTTCTTGCACAGATGATGTTAATAATCTGAAGCCTACTAAACATGGTGAAGAAGGAACAGTTAGCCTTAATCAGGGCCTTCTACTTACTGAATGAGTACAATGAATTTGATCAAAACATAAGGCAGGGATGTGGCACTCAGAAACATTCCTGTGGCAGGAAGAGTTTCCAGTAGCTGCACAATTATAGGATTCCTGTAGGAAAATCTGAAAGTAAAAATGCAATTAATTTTGTAACGGTTAACTCCACACTGTCAGTCCTTACTTTTTAATTCCTGTTATTTCACAAAGCAAAGAGGAACAAACAAACAAAACTCAAATCAAAAATCTTGTGCAAAATAACTTTCCATCTGATAGTATTGCCCAGATGAAACTTTTCTGGATATATCAGTAGTTAGCTTGGTAGACAGCCAGGAAGGTAAAAGTCTTCTGCCTCAAGGCAATGTGAGCACACTGTCCAGATAGGGAGTCAATGTTTTAGGGAAGCTGAGGATCTAGAGAACTTAGTGTATTCTTTTACATGAATTAAACCCACATGGACATCATGCTAATAGGACATATTAAGCACACACGTGATTTGTATTTTTTTAAGGTATATTGTGGTCTGGTAACTGGCTGAATTTCAATATGAATAATGTCACTTTTCATTATTTGCTTTAATATGTTTCTTACTTATTTAAATCTGTCTGCCATTTCCTCTCTTTTTCTATGACTTGAATTTTAGAAAGGCAGATGACAGTAAATTCTCAAAACACTTAGAGAATTTCCTATTAGACATAATTGCCTGTTAGACA
Source organism: Acanthisitta chloris (assembly GCF_000695815.1). Classification (NCBI taxonomy): domain Eukaryota; kingdom Metazoa; phylum Chordata; class Aves; order Passeriformes; family Acanthisittidae; genus Acanthisitta; species Acanthisitta chloris. Next base: position 1,322 of record NW_008702823.1, read on the forward strand.
TCATCC